>NW_027185237.1:606037-663914 GCF_022577435.1 Embiotoca jacksoni | reverse complement strand
GACGACGACTCCTGTCAGGTTGAAGTTGTGCTTTGCCCAATTAAGTCTCTCCCTCATGTTGAAGATCATCTCCTGCAGCAAAGACGTGCCGTCCTGGTCCACATCAAGCTCCCCCTCCTTCTCACCTCCACCCCCGACCCACATCACCTGGTCCATCGTGGAGTCATAGTAACCAACCTGGATGTCGTCCAGCTTCAGGACCATATTGAACTCTGGAAACACAGTTGACCCTGAGATGGACGAAGCCAACACCCACAGTGAGTGTCGTCCTGAACCTGATGGGAACAAAGCATTATGGGTAAGAGGGAAATATCAATTTAATAATGTTTACAGAACTACTTTTATATTTATACGTTTGTCAGACACTATATTCTGTAGTTCCTGTCTCTGCCTGTAGAGGACAGTGTTCCTCTAGTTCCTGTCTCTGCCTGTAGAGGACAGTGTTCCTCTAGTTCCTGTCTCTGCCTGTAGAGGACAGTGTTCCTGTAGTTGCTGTCTCTGCCTGTAGAGGACAATGTTCCTGTAGTTGCTGTCTCTGCCTGTAGAGGACAGTGTTCCTGTAGTTCCTGTCTCTGCCTGTAGAGGACAGTGTTCCTGTAGTTCCTGTCTCTGCCTGTAGAGGACAGTGTTCTTGTAGTTCCCGTCTCTGCCTGTAGAGGACAGTGTTCCTGTAGTTCCTGTCTCTGCCTGTAGAGGACAATGTTCCTGTAGTTCCTGTAGAAGACAGTGTTCCTGTAGTTCCTGTCTCTGCCTGTAGAGGGCAGTGTGTCTGTAGTTCCTGTCTCTGCCAGTAGAGGACAGTGTTCCTGTAGTTCCTGTCTCTGCCTGTAGAGGACAGTAATCCTGTATTTCCTGTCTCTGCCTGTAGAGGACAGTGTTTCTGTAGTTCCTGTCTCTGCCTGTAGAGGACAGTGTTCCTGTAGTTCCTGTCTCTGCCTGTAGAGGGCAGTGTGTCTGTAGTTCCTGTCTCTGCCAGTAGAGGACAGTGTTCCTGTAGTTCCTGTCTCTGCCTGTAGAGGACAGTAATCCTGTAGTTCCTGTCTCTGCCTGTAGAGGACAGTGTTCTTGTAGTTCCTGTCTCTGCCTGTAGAGGACAGTGTTCCTGTAGTTCCTGTCTCTGCCTGTAGAGGACAGTGTTCCTGTAGTTCCTGTTTCTGCCTGTAGAGGACAGTGTTCCTGTAGTTCCTGTCTCTGCCTGTAGAGGACAGTGTTTCTGAATTTCCTGTCTCTGCCTGTAGAGGACAGTGTTCCTCTAGTTCCTTTGCATTACTTCAGCAGCAGCTTTAAAACGTAAAAGTTCTAAAAACATCAAAGTCTGTAGGACATGATGACACATCTCAATGTTATGACCTCTTAGAAACAAAACAATAAGTAATTAAAATGATGAATCATCAAAATAATTGATAAAGATCAGACATGAACAGACCGGTGAGCCTTCGTAAAAACACTGAAGCACAGAAACTTGTTTACAGCAGAATTTCAGTACCTGAACTCGTCGTCTGGAGGAGGAACAGAGACACAAACATCAGCTGGAAGACCAACATATCGATTAATCTGAATCTGATCAATCTGTATTAGAAAATATCGATTAATCTGAATCTGTATTCGTTCCGTCTGTTTCTGCTTCTCAACTCTTTCACTTTCTCTCCGTAAATACTTTGAACCAATCAGCATCCTTCAGTCAGCTGTCTCCGGGCAGATTAAAAGAGTTCTGAACAGCCAGAGAAAGAAAGGTGTCACAGGCGTCGTGCTCAGCTGTAATTTACTGTTCAACCTACAGGGGGCGCTGATGCTCTGATTTACAGAAGTTACAAACTGTTCCTCACTTTGTTTCTGTGTCTGAGAGTGAACTGCCTGTGTGTGTGTGTGTGTGTGTGTTAGTCTGTGTGTGTGTGTGATTGTGTGTGTGTGTGTATGAGTGTGTGTGTGTGTCTGTATGTGTGTGTGTCTGTGTGTGTGTGTGTGTGTGTGTGTATGAGTGTGTGTGTGTGTGATTGTGTGTGTGTGTATGTTTGTGTGTGTGTATGAGTGTGTGTGTGTGTGTGTGTCTGTATGTGTGTGTGTGTGTGTGTATGAGTGTGTGTGTGTGTATGTTTGTGTGTGTGTGTGTGTCTGTATGTGTGTGTGTGTGTGTGTGTGTGTATGAGTGTGTGTGTGTGTGTGTGTGTGTGTGTGTGTGTGTGTGTGTGTGTGTGTGTGTGTGTGTGTACATAAACACACACACACACACACACTCATCGACTCTTTTTCTTGAGGAAACTTCGATCCTTCATTGTGTGCAGCGAGATGTTGGAGATGTTCTACCATCTGTTGTGGCCAGTGAACTGTACTTCTAGTAGTCTGCTGGGGGAGCAGCATTGGAGCCGGAGACACCAACAGACTTAACAAACTGGTGAAGAAGGCCGGCTCCATCATCGACTACAAACTGGACAGCCTGGAAAAGGTGGTGGAGAGGAGGACGCTGAGGAAACTATTATCCATATTGGATAATCCTGACCACCCTCTCCACCTGCTGCAGGGACAGAGGAGGACGTTCTCCAAAAGATTCCTCCAGCTGCTGTCACAAGGACAGATACAGGAGATCATTCCAGATACAGGAGATCATTCCTGATACAGGAGATCATTCCTGATACAGGAGATCATTCCAGATACAGGAGATCATTCCTGATACAGATACTCTAATAAAACCACAAAGTGAAAGCAAAAGAATGAAACAGCTTATTGCATGTTCTTTCTTGAATGTAATGTTTTACATTATGGACTACATGCAGAAGTTAGTAATCCATATTATGGATGAGAAACTTAACTTTTAGGTTATTAGTTTTGCAGGAATGTGCAAATTCCACAATGTTCCTGGCGGGAATTGAACCTGATACCTTCAGACAGAGAGACGACAACGCTGACAGGTTCACCACTATGCTGGCTTCCATAACTTGAACGGAAGTCAGATTTATAGCATGTCGTGCAACATATGACTTTTTGATCATATTTCAGATGACATGTTATAGTATGACTTTTTTATGACTTTTTGGAGTATGACCTTTTTCTGAACTGACATGTCTCAAGTTACTTCTCACTGAGGCAACTCAACCAGTAAACAATGAAAAAAAAGTCTCTTTTGGACTTTATTTTTTTACCTTTGGTTTGTGGCTGTGGCTTACCCTTACAGGGACTCGCCTTAGGAGGTCTCGACCTCTGTGAACCTCGTGTGTTACTTTGGCAGGTAAACCGTGAACCATCTGTGTTACCTCGGCGGGGCTCGAACCCGTGTCTTCAGGAGGTCGTTTCCAGCTGGCAGTTGGCGTCGTAGACCGCAGGCCTCCTCCGGTCCGATTAATCTGAATCTGATCGATCTGTATTTGTTGGGGATTCGACCCAAGAGACTGGTGTAAAGATGAGTATTGACCACTACAGGGTTCCAGTCAGAGAACAGACATCTGATGGTTCCACACGTTACTGGATTGAGTTTAGCACAAAGTATTATAACTTGGAGACAGATGGAAAGATGGAATGATTGACAGGTGGAATGATTGACAGATGGAGTTTCTGAAATAAACACAGAAAGTGAATTACAGAACTGAATTATCAGCAATAGTTAACCTTAATTAAGCATTAATACACATTCACAGGAATACAGGCTCGCTAGCCAGATTAGCCACTTAGCTCAGCGTTGGGCTATTATTTGAACGGCTAATTGCATAACAAACACTTACTAACACTAAATGCACTTAAGAACATAAGTACAGCTATAAAAGGAACCGTTTACCACATAAATCCAAAGTTACAGTACTATGACATCATCAATGACTCGATCTGACTATACTGTCGGTCCTGCGTAGCATATACGATTAGCTCAACCGGAGGTGGAAACAGTTCGCGGCGTCAAAATAAAGTTTCAAGATAAGAGCGTCGTAACCGTGTTGTCTCTGTCCATGAAGAATTGGCAACAGCCGCCCCCACATTTGAGCAGCAAATGTGAAATAACAGGAATTCTTCATGCATCATTAGCATCATCCTTGAGCTCAGGGAGCTGGATCAGATGAGCAACTGGTCTTGTGTAGACTTTACTGTTCACCAGGACCTCTGCGGTCCTGATACATCCGTCCTGACTAGGGACTGTCTTACAAACCTTCCCAATGGGCCACCGAGCCCTGGGAAGCGATGGGTCAATGATCAGAACGACTGAACCCACAGTGATGTTATCAGCGGCCTTCTGCCACTTCTGCCGTGTTTAAAGAGTGGGCAGATAGTTCTGTGTGAACTGGATCCAAAACTGGTCCACAAGTGTTTGACAGTAGCGCCATCTCCGTCTTCCCATGCCTGCGGGGACATAGGCCACTTGAGGCAGCGATGCATCCCGCCGCCCCATGAGAAGGATGTTAGGAGTGATGGGGTCAGGGTCAGCAATATCAGCTGACACATACCCTAGTGGTTTCGAGTTTAGGATCCCTTCGACCTCCACTAAGGTCGTGTAGAGGACGTCTTCGGAGACTGACTGGCCTCCAACTGCAGCTTGAAGGCCGGCTTTTATGGAACGAACCTCTCTCTCCCATACTCCACCGAAGTGAGGAGCGCTCAGTGGGTTGAACTTGAAGTCGATCCGGTATTCCATCAGTTGTTCCTTCAACTGTGGTTCCATGGCTGCGAAAGCCTCACGGAGTTCTCGCTCAGTGCCACGGAAATTGGTACCGCAGTCTGATAGTATCTCCTTCGGTCTGCTGCGCCTCGCGATGAATCGACGAAGAGCAAGGAGGAAGGCATCTACATCCAGAGAGTTGAGGAGTTCAATGTGGATGCTGCAGGTCTTGAGACACTTAAAGATGGCACCCCAGTGCTTTTCCGTCCTCCTGCCTATCTTGACCAGGTAAGGGCCAAAACAGTCGACACCTGTTGAGTAGAAAGGTGGACAGAGGAGCTGGAGGCGCTGTGGTGGCAGGTCCGCCATCTGCAGGACTTTGGGCTGAGCTCGCCAGCGTTGGCAGGATGGACACCTGAGCTGGTGGTGTCTGACAGCTTGCCGTCCTCGCAAGATCCAATACTGCCTTCGCAGTTCTGCAAACACCCGCTCCGTACCCGGATGGAGCAGACGTTCGTCCATGTGTTTGATGAGGAGCTTCGTTGCTTCGTCTACTTGTTCTGTGTCCTCCTCTCCTCTCCTCCTGTGGCCACGCCCCTCACTGGTCCCAGCAGCTGCAGCCACTCACCCCTGATCACCACCTGCAGATGTGCTGCATCTCCCTGATCACTTCCCCGGACTATATGTACCCTGCCGCTGCACAACTCTGGTTGTCGGTTCATGTGTTAGTCACCCGTCCGTCCTCCGTCTGTTCTCCGTCCGTCCTGTTCCTTCTGTTCCTCCTGCAGAGCTCCCTGTCGGAGACACCAGTCGGTGGAGTTGCCCTCCCGACTCGGAGGATTATAGACTCTGTTTCTTCCAGCGGTCCTGTCCGCTGGTCTGCCGGCTGCCCTGCCAGCCGTGTCTCCCTGGATCTGTCGGTTGATTTGCCCTCCCGACTGGAAGCAAGTGGACACGATAGGTGCCACCTTTTTGTTTGTTTGTTTGTTTTTGTTTATTGCAATAAAGACTGTATTTTGGAACCGATACCCGAGTCTGTGAGCCTGCATTTGGGTCCTGGTAAACACCACCACATAACAGCTTAACATGTTCAAGTAGCACGTGATATTTGTACTTCTAAGACAGTTCTGTATGAGGCTCAAGCAGGTTATCTACAGCCAGCTTCAGATTAGCAAACTCCTTTTCGCTGTCAGTGGAGAAGTCTGGGATTTTGGGTGTTGGCACATCGTATGCAGAGCGGTGTGGCAGACCAGGGCTGTGTGGGGTCACAGTCTGACCTGATGGCAGCTGCATCTGATGAACTGTAGATGAGTTACCTCTGGGGACAGGTAGAGTCTGCTCGAGTGCTGGTGTTGATGAAGGCACTGGAGCATAGTGAGTTGGACCATAGTTGGAAGAGGCGTGAGGCATCACTTGTGGTGAGTGGTAATGCTGTGCGGCTGGATAGCTGTAAGAGACCGCTATAGGCTCATGGACCGGAGCAGGAGCAATCAACTGTCCACGTACTTGTCCTGTATCTCCACAGGAGCGAGGCAGCCCTGAGGCATGAGGCTGCAATGGGTCTGGCCTGGTAGGGTACTGCTGGACCAGAGGAGGTGTCATCATGCCTGATGACATTACAGAACACGAGGAGCCCGAACGCTCCGATGAGGCTGGAAGAACAGAATTTAGTCTCTGTTCTCCTGCTATAGGAGTGGAGGCTCTAACTTCGGTCTCGACCTCTGGTCTCCAAGACGTGTGTCCTGTTATAGGTCCACCAGCCTGAGGCTCCGTGTCCTTAGCCAGCTCCTCTGGCGTTGAAAGCGAGCGACTTGGGGAGAAGAGAGACATCTGGGGTTGAGGGAGATGAGGGTGTTGATGGGGGGTGGTGCTCTTCCTGGTGTCATTACCTTCATCCATCTGTTCTTCCATCAGGAAGGAAGTGATGTGCTCCAGCAGCTCCTGACGACAACGTCTGGTTTCATACTGCTGGAGTTTGTGTGTCAGTTGAACCACTTCAGCGTCCTCTTCCTTCTCATTCCTAGAGATGGATTCGATGAGTCGTTTCAGTGAAGTGGTGTTCAGCAGGACATCGGAGCTCGGGCTGTGTGAGGCTGGACGTCTGTCCAGATAAGAGGCTGCATCCTCTGCTCCTCTGTAGAGTGGGAGGGAAGGGCAGGTCGCTGTGGACTGTAGGCGAGGACGTAGTCCTCAAGATGTTTGGGGACGCGATGATGTCTCACATGACGCTGTTGATCTTCGAAATGAGGCTGTTGGGTAAATCTATCTTCAGATGCCATCTTCTGTGGTAGTCAATTAATCCGGCTCGAAGGACCATTTGTTGGGGATTCGACCCAAGAGGCTGGTGTACAGATGAGTATTGACCACTACAGGGTTCCAGTCAGAGAACACAGACATCTGATGGTTCCACACGTTACTGGATTGAGTTTAGCACACAGTATTATAACTTGGAGACAGATGGAAAGATGGAATGATTGACAGGTGGAATGATTGACAGATGGAGTTTCTGAAATAAACGCAGAAAGTGAATTACAGAACTGAATTATCAGCAATAGTTAACCTTAATTAAGCATTAATACACATTCACAGGAATACAGGCTCGCTAGCCAGATTAGCCACATAGCTCAGCGTTGGGCTATTATTTGAACGGCTAATTGCAGAACAAACACTTACTAACACCAAATGCACTTAAGAACATAAGTACAGCTATAAACGGAACCGTTTTACCACATAAATCCAAAGTTACAGTACTATGACATCATCAATGACTCGATCTGACCATACTGTCGGTCCTGCGTAGCATATACGATTAGCTCAACCGGAAACGGAAACAGTTCGCGGCGTTAAAATAAAGTTTCAAGATAAGAGCGTCGTAACCGTGTTGTCTCTGTCCATGAAGAATTCACAACAGTATTCGTTCCGTCTGTTTCTGCTTCTCAACTCTTTCACGTTCTCTACGGAAATACTTTGAACCAATCAGCATCCTTCAGTCAGCTGTCTCCGGGCAGATTAGAGAAGTTCTGAGCAGCCGGAGAAAGAAAGGTGTCACAGGTGAGTCATCAGGTTTGGTTCTACATTTTCTGAAGATAAATCTGATTTTAAAAACTTATTTCTGGAAAAGTTGGGAACATTTTTTAAATGCAATAAAAAAAATAAAAAAAATTAAAAAAAAGAAGCTGTGATTTGTTTTTTTAAACTGTCTTGAAACTTTATTTAACTGACAAAAATACAAAGAAAAAGATTTCCAGTGTTTAAACAAAAAAGGAATTTGATGCTTGAAACTTTAAAGCTGCAAATTTATGAAAGTTCATTTTGAAACTGACCTTTGACCTTTGATTACCAAAATCTATACATGTCAACCATATGTCCAAGTGAAGATCCCTCACGGCACTC
This sequence comes from Embiotoca jacksoni, assembly GCF_022577435.1. NCBI lineage: Eukaryota > Metazoa > Chordata > Actinopteri > Embiotocidae > Embiotoca > Embiotoca jacksoni. Next base: position 655,945 of record NW_027185237.1, on the reverse strand, counting down.
CTGAGATTTTGTGTTGACAAGAATAGGAAACATGTGAGGTCACAGTGACCTTGACCTTTAACCCCTGACCACCAAAATGGTATCGGTTCGATATCGAGGCACGATGAACGTTTGGGACAAATTTGAGGAAATATCCTGGAGGCCTTCCTGAAATATTGTCTTACGGGACAGACTGGATGAGAGTAACGTGAGGTCACAGTGACCTTGAACTTTGACCTTGACAAAATCGTAACAGACAAACGGAGAACGTGAAATCAAACCGCTGGAGGCTTCAAACCGACCACGACGTCACCCGTCGGTTTGTGAGCTTCGAGTTCGGTGTTTTGGGCCGTCGCTATCTCGTTATTTGGAGCAGGAAGTGACCATATTTGGACGAGCTGGGGGAGGAGCCGGCGGTGGATCTGACCGATCTGATTGGAAACCTGACGATACTACGTCCCGCCCACCGATAGCTGTAACCTGACTGCACCACAGCCTGTCAATCAAACAGACACGCCCCCAAAAACAGGTCTTCTTGAATATTCTTTTCTAATGAATGAGGGATTATTTTCAGAAGGAGTTTATCTAATGACACCGTGATGATTGACTGATGGAGTCTTTGTTGGAGTCCCTAGTGGCCTTCAGTGGTATCACACTTTAAAGAAATTTGTCAATGGCCTCATTTTTCCGACCAGGAAGTTTTTGTCTATTTATATGCAGCCTGTGGTTGGAATAGAGTCAAAATAAGATGGTAAATTCCCCGTTTTTAAACATTCAACAGGTAAACTGTAACAGGTGAGGTGGTCGTGTTTCACTTCAACGGCTAAAACAAACATTTCTCAACACCAGATTACAGAGTTTTTACATCTTTTGCCTTCTAGCGGGCAGAATATCATGAAAAAGATTGAGGGAATGTGTAACATGTAAGTTTTGTAGCATGAGTCCAGTATTTCCAGAAGACAGTTCAGAGGGAGGTGCTGCAGGTGTTCCTGGCTGTTACTCCGGGCACTCACACGTCGCCGGGTCTGCTGCTGCAGCTCGGTCCTGGTCTTCGGCCTCCTCCTCCTGTGTTTCCATGGCGATGCCGTCCGACCTTGCCCTCCTCCTCCTCCACCACAGCACCACCACCACCAGCAGCACCAGCAGCAGAACGGCGACGGGAACGGAGACGACGGGAACTCTGTGCGAGCGCGAGAACTCGGCCCTCCAGCTCACCTCCATTCGGTTGTCGAGGCTCAGGTGAGACGCTGCACAGGTGTAGCTGTGTTTCCTCCGCAGCTCCTCGTCGTCAACCGTCAGCGTCTTCCTCACCTGGTAGAGGCCGTTGCCGTTGGGTAGCACCGAGCCGCCGGTCAGTTCGTCCTCGTCCACGGGCCGGCCGTCCCGCAGCAGCGTCAGGTTGATGTGGCGAGGGTAAAAGTCTGTGGCCAGGCAGGTGACTCGAGCTCCGCCCACCACCTGCTTCGTTAGGACGCGGACTCGAGGTCGAACCCGACGCATCACGAGGTTCTTCTCACGGTCCAGAAGGGTTTGAAGAAACCGTACACAGACCGGTACGTAGAAGTTGGTGAAGAGCGTCTGAGCGTACATCCTCTTCGACATGTCCAACCACATCTCCCAGCTGTTGCTGCCGGCGACCGTGAAGTGCGTCATGTTGTACATGATGCTTTCTACTTCCTGCCTGTTGTTGGCGTCCCTGACCATGCTGAACACCGGCTGCCCGTCCAGAACCTCACAGCCCACCAGCATCTGATGGACGACGACTCCTGTCAGGTTGAACTTCTGCTTGGACCAATTAAGTTTCTCCCTCATGCTGGAGATAATAAACTGCAGCACAGACGTGTCATCCTGGCCCAGATCAAGCTCCGCCTCCTTCTCACCTCCACCCCCGACCCTCATCGCCCGGTCCATCGTGGAGTCATAGTAACCAACCTGGATGTCGTCCAGCATCAGGACAGCAGTGAACTCTGGAAACACAGTTGACCCTGAGATGGACGAAGCCAACGCCCACGTTGAGTGTCGTCCTGAAACTGATGGGAACAAAGCATTATGGGTAAATGGGAAACATCAATTTAATAATGTTTACATAACTACTTTTACATTTATACGTTTGTCAGACACTATAATCTGTAGTTCCTGTCTCTGCCTGTAGAGGACAGTATTCCTCCACTTCCTGTCTCTGCCTGAAGAGGACAGTGTTCCTCTAATTCCTGTCTCTGCCTGAAGAGGACAGTGTTCCTCTAATTCCTGTCTCTGCCTGTAGAGGACAGTGTTCCTGTAGTTCCTGTCTCTGTCTGTAGAGGACAGTGTTCCTCTTGTTCCTGTCTCTGCCTGTAGAGGACAGTGTTCCTGTAGTTCCTGTCTCTGTCTGTAGAGGACAGTGTTCCTCTAGTTCCCGTCTCTGCCTGTAGAGGACAGTGTTCCTGTAGTTCCTGTCTCTGCCTGTAGAGGACAGTGTTCCTCTAGTTCCCGTCTCTACCTGTAGAGGACAGTGTTCCTGTAGTTCCCGTCTCTGTCTGTAGAGGACAGTGTTCCTGTAGTTCCTGTCTCTGCCTGTAGAGGACAGTGTTCCTGTAGTTCCTGTCTCTGCCTGTAGAGGACAGTGTTCCTCTAGTTCCTGTCTCTGCCTGTAGAGGACAGTGTTCCTGTAGTTCCCGTCTCTGCCTGTAGAGGACAGTGTTCCTGTAGTTCCTGTCTCTGCCTGTAGAGGACAGTGTTCCTGTAGTTCCTGTCTCTGCCTGTAGAGGACAGTGTTCCTGTAGTTCCTGTCTCTGCCTGTAGGGGACAGTGTTCCTCTAGTTCCTTTGCATTACTTCAGCAGCAGCTTTAAAACGTAAAAGTTCTAAAAACATCAAAGTCTGTAGGACATGATGACACATCTCAATGTTATGACCTCTTAGAAACAAAACAATAAGTCATTAAAATGATGAATCATCAAAATAATTGATAAAGATCAGACATGAACAGACCGGTGAGCCTTCGTAAAAACACTGAAGCACAGAAACTTGTTTACAGCAGAATTTCAGTACCTGAACTCGTCGTCTGGAGGAGGAACAGAGACACAAACATCAGCTGGAAGACCAACATATCGATTAATCTGAATCTGATCGATCTGTATTAGAAAATATTGATTAATCTGAATCTGTATTCGTTCCGTCTGTTTCTGCTTCTCAACTCTTTCACTTTCTCCCCGTAAATACTTTGAACCAATCAGCATCCTTCAGTCAGCTGTCTCCGGGCAGATTAAAAGAGTTCTGAACAGCCAGAGAAAGAAAGGTGTCACAGGCGTCGTGCTCAGCTGTAATTTACTGTTCAACCTACAGGGGGCGCTGATGCTCTGATTTACAGAAGTTACAAACTGTTCCTCACTTTGTTTCTGTGTCTGAGAGTGAACTGCCTGTGTGTGTGTGTGTGTGTGTGTTAGTCTGTGTGTGTGTGTGATTGTGTGTGTGTGTGTATGAGTGTGTGTGTGTGTCTGTATGTGTGTGTGTCTGTGTGTGTGTGTGTGTGTGTGTGTATGAGTGTGTGTGTGTGTGATTGTGTGTGTGTGTATGTTTGTGTGTGTGTATGAGTGTGTGTGTGTGTGTGTGTCTGTATGTGTGTGTGTGTGTGTGTGTATGAGTGTGTGTGTGTGTATGTTTGTGTGTGTGTGTGTGTCTGTATGTGTGTGTGTGTGTGTGTGTGTGTATGAGTGTGTGTGTGTGTGTGTGTGTGTGTGTGTGTGTGTGTGTGTGTGTGTGTGTGTGTGTACATAAACACACACACACACACACACTCATCGACTCTTTTTCTTGAGGAAACTTCGATCCTTCATTGTGTGCAGCGAGATGTTGGAGATGTTCTACCATCTGTTGTGGCCAGTGAACTGTACTTCTAGTAGTCTGCTGGGGGAGCAGCATTGGAGCCGGAGACACCAACAGACTTAACAAACTGGTGAAGAAGGCCGGCTCCATCATCGACTACAAACTGGACAGCCTGGAAAAGGTGGTGGAGAGGAGGACGCTGAGGAAACTATTATCCATATTGGATAATCCTGACCACCCTCTCCACCTGCTGCAGGGACAGAGGAGGACGTTCTCCAAAAGATTCCTCCAGCTGCTGTCACAAGGACAGATACAGGAGATCATTCCTGATACAGGAGATCATTCCAGATACAGGAGATCATTCCTGATACAGGAGATCATTCCTGATACAGGAGATCATTCCTGATACAGGAGATCATTCCAGATACAGGAGATCATTCCTGATACAGGAGATCATTCCTGATACAGGAGATCATTCCTGATACAGGAGATCATTCCTGATACAGGAGATCATTCCAGATACAGGAGATCATTCCTGATACAGGAGATCATTCCTGATACAGGAGATCATTCCTGATACAGGAGATCATTCCTGATACAGGAGATCATTCCAGATACAGGAGATCATTCCTGATACAGATACTCTAATAAAACCACAAAGTGAAAGCAAAAGAATGAAACAGCTTATTGCATGTTCTTTCTTGAATGTAATGTTTTACATTATGGACTACATGCAGAAGTTAGTAATCCATATTATGGATGAGAAACTTAACTTTTAGGTTATTAGTTTTGCAGGAATGTGCAAATTCCACAATGTTCCTGGCGGGAATTGAACCTGATACCTTCAGACAGAGAGACGACAACGCTGACAGGTTCACCACTATGCTGGCTTCCATAACTTGAACGGAAGTCAGATTTATAGCATGTCGTGCAACATATGACTTTTTGATCATATTTCAGATGACATGTTATAGTATGACTTTTTTATGACTTTTTGGAGTATGACCTTTTTCTGAACTGACATGTCTCAAGTTACTTCTCACTGAGGCAACTCAACCAGTAAACAATGAAAAAAAAGTCTCTTTTGGACTTTATTTTTTTACCTTTGGTTTGTGGCTGTGGCTTACCCTTACAGGGACTCGCCTTAGGAGGTCTCGACCTCTGTGAACCTCGTGTGTTACTTTGGCAGGTAAACCGTGAACCATCTGTGTTACCTCGGCGGGGCTCGAACCCGTGTCTTCAGGAGGTCGTTTCCAGCTGGCAGTTGGCGTCGTAGACCGCAGGCCTCCTCCGGTCCGATTAATCTGAATCTGATCGATCTGTATTTGTTGGGGATTCGACCCAAGAGACTGGTGTAAAGATGAGTATTGACCACTACAGGGTTCCAGTCAGAGAACAGACATCTGATGGTTCCACACGTTACTGGATTGAGTTTAGCACAAAGTATTATAACTTGGAGACAGATGGAAAGATGGAATGATTGACAGGTGGAATGATTGACAGATGGAGTTTCTGAAATAAACACAGAAAGTGAATTACAGAACTGAATTATCAGCAATAGTTAACCTTAATTAAGCATTAATACACATTCACAGGAATACAGGCTCGCTAGCCAGATTAGCCACTTAGCTCAGCGTTGGGCTATTATTTGAACGGCTAATTGCATAACAAACACTTACTAACACTAAATGCACTTAAGAACATAAGTACAGCTATAAAAGGAACCGTTTACCACATAAATCCAAAGTTACAGTACTATGACATCATCAATGACTCGATCTGACTATACTGTCGGTCCTGCGTAGCATATACGATTAGCGCAACCGGAGGTGGAAACAGTTCGCGGCGTCAAAATAAAGTTTCAAGATAAGAGCGTCGTAACCGTGTTGTCTCTGTCCATGAAGAATTGGCAACAGCCGCCCCCACATTTGAGCAGCAAATGTGAAATAACAGGAATTCTTCATGCATCATTAGCATCATCCTTGAGCTCAGGGAGCTGGATCAGATGAGCAACTGGTCTTGTGTAGACTTTACTGTTCACCAGGACCTCTGCGGTCCTGATACATCCGTCCTGACTAGGGACTGTCTTACAAACCTTCCCAATGGGCCACCGAGCCCTGGGAAGCGATGGGTCAATGATCAGAACGACTGAACCCACAGTGATGTTATCAGCGGCCTTCTGCCACTTCTGCCGTGTTTAAAGAGTGGGCAGATAGTTCTGTGTGAACTGGATCCAAAACTGGTCCACAAGTGTTTGACAGTAGCGCCATCTCCGTCTTCCCATGCCTGCGGGGACATAGGCCACTTGAGGCAGCGATGCATCCCCCCGCCCCATGAGAAGGATGTTAGGAGTGATGGGGTCAGGGTCAGCAATATCAGCTGACACATACCCTAGTGGTTTCGAGTTTAGGATCCCTTCGACCTCCACTAAGGTCGTGTAGAGGACGTCTTCGGAGACTGACTGGCCTCCAACTGCAGCTTGAAGGCCGGCTTTTATGGAACGAACCTCTCTCTCCCATACTCCACCGAAGTGAGGAGCGCTCAGTGGGTTGAACTTGAAGTCGATCCGGTATTCCATCAGTTGTTCCTTCAACTGTGGTTCCATGGCTGCGAAAGCCTCACGGAGTTCTCGCTCAGTGCCACGGAAATTGGTACCGCAGTCTGATAGTATCTCCTTCGGTCTGCTGCGCCTCGCGATGAATCGACGAAGAGCAAGGAGGAAGGCATCTACATCCAGAGAGTTGAGGAGTTCAATGTGGATGCTGCAGGTCTTGAGACACTTAAAGATGGCACCCCAGTGCTTTTCCGTCCTCCTGCCTATCTTGACCAGGTAAGGGCCAAAACAGTCGACACCTGTTGAGTAGAAAGGTGGACAGAGGAGCTGGAGGCGCTGTGGTGGCAGGTCCGCCATCTGCAGGACTTTGGGCTGAGCTCGCCAGCGTTGGCAGGATGGACACCTGAGCTGGTGGTGTCTGACAGCTTGCCGTCCTCGCAAGATCCAATACTGCCTTCGCAGTTCTGCAAACACCCGCTCCGTACCCGGATGGAGCAGACGTTCGTCCATGTGTTTGATGAGGAGCTTCGTTGCTTCGTCTACTTGTTCTGTGTCCTCCTCTCCTCACCTCCCGTGGCCACGCCCCTCACTGGTCCCAGCAGCTGCAGCCACTCACCCCTGATCACCACCTGCAGATGTGCTGCATCTCCCTGATCACTTCCCCGGACTATATGTACCCTGCCGCTGCACAACTCTGGTTGTCAGTTCATGTGTTAGTCACCCGTCCGTCCTCCGTCTGTTCTCCGTCCGTCCTGTTCCTTCTGTTCCTCCTGCAGAGCTCCCTGTCGGAGACACCAGTCGATGGAGTTGCCCTCCCGACTCGGAGGATTATAGACTCTGTTTCTTCCAGCGGTCCTGTCCGCTGGTCTGCCGGCTGCCCTGCCAGCCGTGTCTCCCTGGATCTGTCGGTTGATTTGCCCTCCCGACTGGAAGCAAGTGGACACGATAGGTGCCACCTTTTTGTTTGTTTGTTTGTTTTTGTTTATTGCAATAAAGACTGTATTTTGGAACCGATACCCGAGTCTGTGAGCCTGCATTTGGGTCCTGGTAAACACCACCACATAACAGCTTAACATGTTCGAGTAGCACGTGATATTTGTACTTCTAAGACAGTTCTGTATGAGGCTCAAGCAGGTTATCTACAGCCAGCTTCAGATTAGCAAACTCCTTTTCGCTGTCAGTGGAGAAGTCTGGGATTTTGGGTGTTGGCACATCGTATGCAGAGCGGTGTGGCAGACCAGGGCTGTGTGGGGTCACAGTCTGACCTGATGGCAGCTGCATCTGATGAACTGTAGATGAGTTACCTCTGGGGACAGGTAGAGTCTGCTCGAGTGCTGGTGTTGATGAAGGCACTGGAGCATAGTGAGTTGGACCATAGTTGGAAGAGGCGTGAGGCATCACTTGTGGTGAGTGGTAATGCTGTGCGGCTGGATAGCTGTAAGAGACCGCTATAGGCTCATGGACCGGAGCAGGAGCAATCAACTGTCCACGTACTTGTCCTGTATCTCCACAGGAGCGAGGCAGCCCTGAGGCATGAGGCTGCAATGGGTCTGGCCTGGTAGGGTACTGCTGGACCAGAGGAGGTGTCATCATGCCTGATGACATTACAGAACACGAGGAGCCCGAACGCTCCGATGAGGCTGGAAGAACAGAATTTAGTCTCTGTTCTCCTGCTATAGGAGTGGAGGCTCTAACTTCGGTCTCGACCTCTGGTCTCCAAGACGTGTGTCCTGTTATAGGTCCACCAGCCTGAGGCTCCGTGTCCTTAGCCAGCTCCTCTGGCGTTGAAAGCGAGCGACTTGGGGAGAAGAGAGACATCTGGGGTTGAGGGAGATGAGGGTGTTGATGGGGGGTGGTGCTCTTCCTGGTGTCATTACCTTCATCCATCTGTTCTTCCATCAGGAAGGAAGTGATGTGCTCCAGCAGCTCCTGACGACAACGTCTGGTTTCATACTGCTGGAGTTTGTGTGTCAGTTGAACCACTTCAGCGTCCTCTTCCTTCTCATTCCTAGAGATGGATTCGATGAGTCGTTTCAGTGAAGTGGTGTTCAGCAGGACATCGGAGCTCGGGCTGTGTGAGGCTGGACGTCTGTCCAGATAAGAGGCTGCATCCTCTGCTCCTCTGTAGAGTGGGAGGGAAGGGCAGGTCGCTGTGGACTGTAGGCGAGGACGTAGTCCTCAAGATGTTTGGGGACGCGATGATGTCTCACATGACGCTGTTGATCTTCGAAATGAGGCTGTTGGGTAAATCTATCTTCAGATGCCATCTTCTGTGGTAGTCAATTAATCCGGCTCGAAGGACCATTTGTTGGGGATTCGACCCAAGAGGCTGGTGTACAGATGAGTATTGACCACTACAGGGTTCCAGTCAGAGAACAGACATCTGATGGTTCCACACGTTACTGGATTGAGTTTAGCACACAGTATTATAACTTGGAGACAGATGGAAAGATGGAATGATTGACAGGTGGAATGATTGACAGATGGAGTTTCTGAAATAAACGCAGAAAGTGAATTACAGAACTGAATTATCAGCAATAGTTAACCTTAATTAAGCATTAATACACATTCACAGGAATACAGGCTCGCTAGCCAGATTAGCCACATAGCTCAGCGTTGGGCTATTATTTGAACGGCTAATTGCAGAACAAACACTTACTAACACCAAATGCACTTAAGAACATAAGTACAGCTATAAACGGAACCGTTTTACCACATAAATCCAAAGTTACAGTACTATGACATCATCAATGACTCGATCTGACCATACTGTCGGTCCTGCGTAGCATATACGATTAGCTCAACCGGAAACGGAAACAGTTCGCGGCGTTAAAATAAAGTTTCAAGATAAGAGCGTCGTAACCGTGTTGTCTCTGTCCATGAAGAATTCACAACAGTATTCGTTCCGTCTGTTTCTGCTTCTCAACTCTTTCACGTTCTCTACGGAAATACTTTGAACCAATCAGCATCCTTCAGTCAGCTGTCTCCGGGCAGATTAGAGAAGTTCTGAGCAGCCGGAGAAAGAAAGGTGTCACAGGTGAGTCATCAGGTTTGGTTCTACATTTTCTGAAGATAAATCTGATTTTAAAAACTTATTTCTGGAAAAGTTGGGAACATTTTTTAAATGCAATAAAAAAAATAAAAAAAATTAAAAAAAAGAAGCTGTGATTTGTTTTTTTAAACTGTCTTGAAACTTTATTTAACTGACAAAAATACAAAGAAAAAGATTTCCAGTGTTTAAACAAAAAAGGAATTTGATGCTTGAAACTTTAAAGCTGCAAATTTATGAAAGTTCATTTTGAAACTGACCTTTGACCTTTGATTACCAAAATCTATACATGTCATCCATATGTCCAAGTGAAGATCCCTCACGGCACTCCTGAGATTTTGTGTTGACAAGAATAGGAAACATGTGAGGTCACAGTGACCTTGACCTTTAACCCCTGACCACCAAAATGGTATCGGTTCGATATCGAGGCACGATGAACGTTTGGGACAAATTTGAGGAAATATCCTGGAGGCCTTCCTGAAATATTGTCTTACGGGACAGACTGGATGAGAGTAACGTGAGGTCACAGTGACCTTGAACTTTGACCTTGACAAAATCGTAACAGACAAACGGAGAACGTGAAATCAAACCGCTGGAGGCTTCAAACCGACCACGACGTCACCCGTCGGTTTGTGAGCTTCGAGTTCGGTGTTTTGGGCCGTCGCTATCTCGTTATTTGGAGCAGGAAGTGACCATATTTGGACGAGCTGGGGGAGGAGCCGGCGGTGGATCTGACCGATCTGATTGGAAACCTGACGATACTACGTCCCGCCCACCGATAGCTGTAACCTGACTGCACCACAGCCTGTCAATCAAACAGACACGCCCCCAAAAACAGGTCTTCTTGAATATTCTTTTCTAATGAATGAGGGATTATTTTCAGAAGGAGTTTATCTAATGACACCGTGATGATTGACTGATGGAGTCTTTGTTGGAGCCCCTAGTGGCCTTCAGTGGTATCACACTTTAAAGAAATTTGTCAATGGCCTCATTTTTCCGACCAGGAAGTTTTTGTCTATTTATATGCAGCCTGTGGTTGGAATAGAGTCAAAATAAGATGGTAAATTCCCCGTTTTTAAACATTCAACAGGTAAACTGTAACAGGTGAGGTGGTCGTGTTTCACTTCAACGGCTAAAACAAACATTTCTCAACACCAGATTACAGAGTTTTTACATCTTTTGCCTTCTAGCGGGCAGAATATCATGAAAAAGATTGAGGGAATGTGTAACATGTAAGTTTTGTAGCATGAGTCCAGTATTTCCAGAAGACAGTTCAGAGGGAGGTGCTGCAGGTGTTCCTGGTTGTTACTCCGGGCTCTCACGCGTCGCCGGGTCTGCTGCTGCAGCTCGGTCCTGGTCTTCGGCCTCCTCCTCCTGTGTTTCCATGGCGATGCCGTCCGACCTTGCCCTCCTCCTCCTCCACCACAGCACCACCACCACCAGCAGCACCAGCAGCAGAACGGCGACGGGAACGGAGACGACGGGAACTCTGTGTGAGCGCGAGAACTCGGCCCTCCAGCTCACCTCCATTCGGTTGTCGAGGCTCAGGTGAGACGCTGCACAGGTGTAGCTGTGTTTCCTCCGCAGCTCCTCGTCGTCAACCGTCAGCGTCTTCCTCACCTGGTAGAGGCCGTTGCCGTTGGGTAGCACCGAGCCGCCGGTCAGTTCGTCCTCGTCCACGGGCCGGCCGTCCCGCAGCAGCGTCAGGTTGATGTGGCGAGGGTAAAAGTCTGTGGCCAGGCAGGTGACTCGAGCTCCGCCCACCACCTGCTTCGTTAGGACGCGGACTCGAGGTCGAACCCGGCGCATCACGAGGTTCTTCTCACGGTCCAGAAGGGTTTGAAGAAACCGTACACAGACCGGTACGTAGAAGTTGGTGAAGAGCGTCTGAGCGTACATCCTCTTCGACATGTCCAACCACATCTCCCAGCTGTTGCTGCCGGCGACCGTGAAGTGCGTCATGTTGTACATGATGCTTTCTACTTCCTGCCTGTTGTTGGCGTCCCTGACCATGCTGAACACCGGCTGCCCGTCCAGAACCTCACAGCCCACCAGCATCTGATGGACGACGACTCCTGTCAGGTTGAACTTCTGCTTGGACCAATTAAGTTTCTCCCTCATGCTGGAGATAATAAACTGCAGCACAGACGTGTCATCCTGGCCCAGATCAAGCTCCGCCTCCTTCTCACCTCCACCCCCGACCCTCATCGCCCGGTCCATCGTGGAGTCATAGTAACCAACCTGGATGTCGTCCAGCATCAGGACAGCAGTGAACTCTGGAAACACAGTTGACCCTGAGATGGACGAAGCCAACGCCCACGTTGAGTGTCGTCCTGAAACTGATGGGAACAAAGCATTATGGGTAAATGGGAAACATCAATTTAATAATGTTTACATAACTACTTTTACATTTATACGTTTGTCAGACACTATAATCTGTAGTTCCTGTCTCTGCCTGTAGAGGACAGTATTCCTCCACTTCCTGTCTCTGCCTGAAGAGGACAGTGTTCCTCTAATTCCTGTCTCTGCCTGAAGAGGACAGTGTTCCTCTAATTCCTGTCTCTGCCTGTAGAGGACAGTGTTCCTGTAGTTCCTGTCTCTGTCTGTAGAGGACAGTGTTCCTCTTGTTCCTGTCTCTGCCTGTAGAGGACAGTGTTCCTGTAGTTCCTGTCTCTGTCTGTAGAGGACAGTGTTCCTCTAGTTCCCGTCTCTGCCTGTAGAGGACAGTGTTCCTGTAGTTCCTGTCTCTGCCTGTAGAGGACAGTGTTCCTCTAGTTCCCGTCTCTACCTGTAGAGGACAGTGTTCCTGTAGTTCCCGTCTCTGTCTGTAGAGGACAGTGTTCCTGTAGTTCCTGTCTCTGCCTGTAGAGGACAGTGTTCCTGTAGTTCCTGTCTCTGCCTGTAGAGGACAGTGTTCCTCTAGTTCCTGTCTCTGCCTGTAGAGGACAGTGTTCCTGTAGTTCCCGTCTCTGCCTGTAGAGGACAGTGTTCCTGTAGTTCCTGTCTCTGCCTGTAGAGGACAGTGTTCCTGTAGTTCCTGTCTCTGCCTGTAGAGGACAGTGTTCCTGTAGTTCCTGTCTCTGCCTGTAGGGGACAGTGTTCCTCTAGTTCCTTTGCATTACTTCAGCAGCAGCTTTAAAACGTAAAAGTTCTAAAAACATCAAAGTCTGTAGGACATGATGACACATCTCAATGTTATGACCTCTTAGAAACAAAACAATAAGTCATTAAAATGATGAATCATCAAAATAATTGATAAAGATCAGACATGAACAGACCGGTGAGCCTTCGTAAAAACACTGAAGCACAGAAACTTGTTTACAGCAGAATTTCAGTACCTGAACTCGTCGTCTGGAGGAGGAACAGAGACACAAACATCAGCTGGAAGACCAACATATCGATTAATCTGAATCTGATCGATCTGTATTAGAAAATATTGATTAATCTGAATCTGTATTCGTTCCGTCTGTTTCTGCTTCTCAACTCTTTCACTTTCTCCCCGTAAATACTTTGAACCAATCAGCATCCTTCAGTCAGCTGTCTCCGGGCAGATTAAAAGAGTTCTGAACAGCCAGAGAAAGAAAGGTGTCACAGGCGTCGTGCTCAGCTGTAATTTACTGTTCAACCTACAGGGGGCGCTGATGCTCTGATTTACAGAAGTTACAAACTGTTCCTCACTTTGTTTCTGTGTCTGAGAGTGAACTGCCTGTGTGTGTGTGTGTGTGTGTGTTAGTCTGTGTGTGTGTGATTGTGTGTGTGTGTGTATGAGTGTGTGTGTGTGTCTGTATGTGTGTGTGTCTGTGTGTGTGTGTGTGTGTGTGTGTATGAGTGTGTGTGTGTGTGATTGTGTGTGTGTGTATGTTTGTGTGTGTGTATGAGTGTGTGTGTGTGTGTGTGTCTGTATGTGTGTGTGTGTGTGTGTATGAGTGTGTGTGTGTGTATGTTTGTGTGTGTGTGTGTGTCTGTATGTGTGTGTGTGTGTGTGTGTGTGTATGAGTGTGTGTGTGTGTGTGTGTGTGTGTGTGTGTGTGTGTGTGTGTGTGTGTGTGTGTGTACATAAACACACACACACACACACACTCATCGACTCTTTTTCTTGAGGAAACTTCGATCCTTCATTGTGTGCAGCGAGATGTTGGAGATGTTCTACCATCTGTTGTGGCCAGTGAACTGTACTTCTAGTAGTCTGCTGGGGGAGCAGCATTGGAGCCGGAGACACCAACAGACTTAACAAACTGGTGAAGAAGGCCGGCTCCATCATCGACTACAAACTGGACAGCCTGGAAAAGGTGGTGGAGAGGAGGACGCTGAGGAAACTATTATCCATATTGGATAATCCTGACCACCCTCTCCACCTGCTGCAGGGACAGAGGAGGACGTTCTCCAAAAGATTCCTCCAGCTGCTGTCACAAGGACAGATACAGGAGATCATTCCTGATACAGGAGATCATTCCAGATACAGGAGATCATTCCTGATACAGGAGATCATTCCTGATACAGGAGATCATTCCTGATACAGGAGATCATTCCTGATACAGGAGATCATTCCAGATACAGGAGATCATTCCTGATACAGATACTCTAATAAAACCACAAAGTGAAAGCAAAAGAATGAAACAGCTTATTGCATGTTCTTTCTTGAATGTAATGTTTTACATTATGGACTACATGCAGAAGTTAGTAATCCATATTATGGATGAGAAACTTAACTTTTAGGTTATTAGTTTTGCAGGAATGTGCAAATTCCACAATGTTCCTGGCGGGAATTGAACCTGATACCTTCAGACAGAGAGACGACAACGCTGACAGGTTCACCACTATGCTGGCTTCCATAACTTGAACGGAAGTCAGATTTATAGCATGTCGTGCAACATATGACTTTTTGATCATATTTCAGATGACATGTTATAGTATGACTTTTTTATGACTTTTTGGAGTATGACCTTTTTCTGAACTGACATGTCTCAAGTTACTTCTCACTGAGGCAACTCAACCAGTAAACAATGAAAAAAAAGTCTCTTTTGGACTTTATTTTTTTACCTTTGGTTTGTGGCTGTGGCTTACCCTTACAGGGACTCGCCTTAGGAGGTCTCGACCTCTGTGAACCTCGTGTGTTACTTTGGCAGGTAAACCGTGAACCATCTGTGTTACCTCGGCGGGGCTCGAACCCGTGTCTTCAGGAGGTCGTTTCCAGCTGGCAGTTGGCGTCGTAGACCGCAGGCCTCCTCCGGTCCGATTAATCTGAATCTGATCGATCTGTATTTGTTGGGGATTCGACCCAAGAGACTGGTGTAAAGATGAGTATTGACCACTACAGGGTTCCAGTCAGAGAACAGACATCTGATGGTTCCACACGTTACTGGATTGAGTTTAGCACAAAGTATTATAACTTGGAGACAGATGGAAAGATGGAATGATTGACAGGTGGAATGATTGACAGATGGAGTTTCTGAAATAAACACAGAAAGTGAATTACAGAACTGAATTATCAGCAATAGTTAACCTTAATTAAGCATTAATACACATTCACAGGAATACAGGCTCGCTAGCCAGATTAGCCACTTAGCTCAGCGTTGGGCTATTATTTGAACGGCTAATTGCATAACAAACACTTACTAACACTAAATGCACTTAAGAACATAAGTACAGCTATAAAAGGAACCGTTTACCACATAAATCCAAAGTTACAGTACTATGACATCATCAATGACTCGATCTGACTATACTGTCGGTCCTGCGTAGCATATACGATTAGCGCAACCGGAGGTGGAAACAGTTCGCGGCGTCAAAATAAAGTTTCAAGATAAGAGCGTCGTAACCGTGTTGTCTCTGTCCATGAAGAATTGGCAACAGCCGCCCCCACATTTGAGCAGCAAATGTGAAATAACAGGAATTCTTCATGCATCATTAGCATCATCCTTGAGCTCAGGGAGCTGGATCAGATGAGCAACTGGTCTTGTGTAGACTTTACTGTTCACCAGGACCTCTGCGGTCCTGATACATCCGTCCTGACTAGGGACTGTCTTACAAACCTTCCCAATGGGCCACCGAGCCCTGGGAAGCGATGGGTCAATGATCAGAACGACTGAACCCACAGTGATGTTATCAGCGGCCTTCTGCCACTTCTGCCGTGTTTAAAGAGTGGGCAGATAGTTCTGTGTGAACTGGATCCAAAACTGGTCCACAAGTGTTTGACAGTAGCGCCATCTCCGTCTTCCCATGCCTGCGGGGACATAGGCCACTTGAGGCAGCGATGCATCCCCCCGCCCCATGAGAAGGATGTTAGGAGTGATGGGGTCAGGGTCAGCAATATCAGCTGACACATACCCTAGTGGTTTCGAGTTTAGGATCCCTTCGACCTCCACTAAGGTCGTGTAGAGGACGTCTTCGGAGACTGACTGGCCTCCAACTGCAGCTTGAAGGCCGGCTTTTATGGAACGAACCTCTCTCTCCCATACTCCACCGAAGTGAGGAGCGCTCAGTGGGTTGAACTTGAAGTCGATCCGGTATTCCATCAGTTGTTCCTTCAACTGTGGTTCCATGGCTGCGAAAGCCTCACGGAGTTCTCGCTCAGTGCCACGGAAATTGGTACCGCAGTCTGATAGTATCTCCTTCGGTCTGCTGCGCCTCGCGATGAATCGACGAAGAGCAAGGAGGAAGGCATCTACATCCAGAGAGTTGAGGAGTTCAATGTGGATGCTGCAGGTCTTGAGACACTTAAAGATGGCACCCCAGTGCTTTTCCGTCCTCCTGCCTATCTTGACCAGGTAAGGGCCAAAACAGTCGACACCTGTTGAGTAGAAAGGTGGACAGAGGAGCTGGAGGCGCTGTGGTGGCAGGTCCGCCATCTGCAGGACTTTGGGCTGAGCTCGCCAGCGTTGGCAGGATGGACACCTGAGCTGGTGGTGTCTGACAGCTTGCCGTCCTCGCAAGATCCAATACTGCCTTCGCAGTTCTGCAAACACCCGCTCCGTACCCGGATGGAGCAGACGTTCGTCCATGTGTTTGATGAGGAGCTTCGTTGCTTCGTCTACTTGTTCTGTGTCCTCCTCTCCTCACCTCCCGTGGCCACGCCCCTCACTGGTCCCAGCAGCTGCAGCCACTCACCCCTGATCACCACCTGCAGATGTGCTGCATCTCCCTGATCACTTCCCCGGACTATATGTACCCTGCCGCTGCACAACTCTGGTTGTCAGTTCATGTGTTAGTCACCCGTCCGTCCTCCGTCTGTTCTCCGTCCGTCCTGTTCCTTCTGTTCCTCCTGCAGAGCTCCCTGTCGGAGACACCAGTCGATGGAGTTGCCCTCCCGACTCGGAGGATTATAGACTCTGTTTCTTCCAGCGGTCCTGTCCGCTGGTCTGCCGGCTGCCCTGCCAGCCGTGTCTCCCTGGATCTGTCGGTTGATTTGCCCTCCCGACTGGAAGCAAGTGGACACGATAGGTGCCACCTTTTTGTTTGTTTGTTTGTTTTTGTTTATTGCAATAAAGACTGTATTTTGGAACCGATACCCGAGTCTGTGAGCCTGCATTTGGGTCCTGGTAAACACCACCACATAACAGCTTAACATGTTCGAGTAGCACGTGATATTTGTACTTCTAAGACAGTTCTGTATGAGGCTCAAGCAGGTTATCTACAGCCAGCTTCAGATTAGCAAACTCCTTTTCGCTGTCAGTGGAGAAGTCTGGGATTTTGGGTGTTGGCACATCGTATGCAGAGCGGTGTGGCAGACCAGGGCTGTGTGGGGTCACAGTCTGACCTGATGGCAGCTGCATCTGATGAACTGTAGATGAGTTACCTCTGGGGACAGGTAGAGTCTGCTCGAGTGCTGGTGTTGATGAAGGCACTGGAGCATAGTGAGTTGGACCATAGTTGGAAGAGGCGTGAGGCATCACTTGTGGTGAGTGGTAATGCTGTGCGGCTGGATAGCTGTAAGAGACCGCTATAGGCTCATGGACCGGAGCAGGAGCAATCAACTGTCCACGTACTTGTCCTGTATCTCCACAGGAGCGAGGCAGCCCTGAGGCATGAGGCTGCAATGGGTCTGGCCTGGTAGGGTACTGCTGGACCAGAGGAGGTGTCATCATGCCTGATGACATTACAGAACACGAGGAGCCCGAACGCTCCGATGAGGCTGGAAGAACAGAATTTAGTCTCTGTTCTCCTGCTATAGGAGTGGAGGCTCTAACTTCGGTCTCGACCTCTGGTCTCCAAGACGTGTGTCCTGTTATAGGTCCACCAGCCTGAGGCTCCGTGTCCTTAGCCAGCTCCTCTGGCGTTGAAAGCGAGCGACTTGGGGAGAAGAGAGACATCTGGGGTTGAGGGAGATGAGGGTGTTGATGGGGGGTGGTGCTCTTCCTGGTGTCATTACCTTCATCCATCTGTTCTTCCATCAGGAAGGAAGTGATGTGCTCCAGCAGCTCCTGACGACAACGTCTGGTTTCATACTGCTGGAGTTTGTGTGTCAGTTGAACCACTTCAGCGTCCTCTTCCTTCTCATTCCTAGAGATGGATTCGATGAGTCGTTTCAGTGAAGTGGTGTTCAGCAGGACATCGGAGCTCGGGCTGTGTGAGGCTGGACGTCTGTCCAGATAAGAGGCTGCATCCTCTGCTCCTCTGTAGAGTGGGAGGGAAGGGCAGGTCGCTGTGGACTGTAGGCGAGGACGTAGTCCTCAAGATGTTTGGGGACGCGATGATGTCTCACATGACGCTGTTGATCTTCGAAATGAGGCTGTTGGGTAAATCTATCTTCAGATGCCATCTTCTGTGGTAGTCAATTAATCCGGCTCGAAGGACCATTTGTTGGGGATTCGACCCAAGAGGCTGGTGTACAGATGAGTATTGACCACTACAGGGTTCCAGTCAGAGAACAGACATCTGATGGTTCCACACGTTACTGGATTGAGTTTAGCACACAGTATTATAACTTGGAGACAGATGGAAAGATGGAATGATTGACAGGTGGAATGATTGACAGATGGAGTTTCTGAAATAAACGCAGAAAGTGAATTACAGAACTGAATTATCAGCAATAGTTAACCTTAATTAAGCATTAATACACATTCACAGGAATACAGGCTCGCTAGCCAGATTAGCCACATAGCTCAGCGTTGGGCTATTATTTGAACGGCTAATTGCAGAACAAACACTTACTAACACCAAATGCACTTAAGAACATAAGTACAGCTATAAACGGAACCGTTTTACCACATAAATCCAAAGTTACAGTACTATGACATCATCAATGACTCGATCTGACCATACTGTCGGTCCTGCGTAGCATATACGATTAGCTCAACCGGAAACGGAAACAGTTCGCGGCGTTAAAATAAAGTTTCAAGATAAGAGCGTCGTAACCGTGTTGTCTCTGTCCATGAAGAATTCACAACAGTATTCGTTCCGTCTGTTTCTGCTTCTCAACTCTTTCACGTTCTCTACGGAAATACTTTGAACCAATCAGCATCCTTCAGTCAGCTGTCTCCGGGCAGATTAGAGAAGTTCTGAGCAGCCGGAGAAAGAAAGGTGTCACAGGTGAGTCATCAGGTTTGGTTCTACATTTTCTGAAGATAAATCTGATTTTAAAAACTTATTTCTGGAAAAGTTGGGAACATTTTTTAAATGCAATAAAAAAAATAAAAAAAATTAAAAAAAAGAAGCTGTGATTTGTTTTTTTAAACTGTCTTGAAACTTTATTTAACTGACAAAAATACAAAGAAAAAGATTTCCAGTGTTTAAACAAAAAAGGAATTTGATGCTTGAAACTTTAAAGCTGCAAATTTATGAAAGTTCATTTTGAAACTGACCTTTGACCTTTGATTACCAAAATCTATACATGTCATCCATATGTCCAAGTGAAGATCCCTCACGGCACTCCTGAGATTTTGTGTTGACAAGAATAGGAAACATGTGAGGTCACAGTGACCTTGACCTTTAACCCCTGACCACCAAAATGGTATCGGTTCGATATCGAGGCACGATGAACGTTTGGGACAAATTTGAGGAAATATCCTGGAGGCCTTCCTGAAATATTGTCTTACGGGACAGACTGGATGAGAGTAACGTGAGGTCACAGTGACCTTGAACTTTGACCTTGACAAAATCGTAACAGACAAACGGAGAACGTGAAATCAAACCGCTGGAGGCTTCAAACCGACCACGACGTCACCCGTCGGTTTGTGAGCTTCGAGTTCGGTGTTTTGGGCCGTCGCTATCTCGTTATTTGGAGCAGGAAGTGACCATATTTGGACGAGCTGGGGGAGGAGCCGGCGGTGGATCTGACCGATCTGATTGGAAACCTGACGATACTACGTCCCGCCCACCGATAGCTGTAACCTGACTGCACCACAGCCTGTCAATCAAACAGACACGCCCCCAAAAACAGGTCTTCTTGAATATTCTTTTCTAATGAATGAGGGATTATTTTCAGAAGGAGTTTATCTAATGACACCGTGATGATTGACTGATGGAGTCTTTGTTGGAGCCCCTAGTGGCCTTCAGTGGTATCACACTTTAAAGAAATTTGTCAATGGCCTCATTTTTCCGACCAGGAAGTTTTTGTCTATTTATATGCAGCCTGTGGTTGGAATAGAGTCAAAATAAGATGGTAAATTCCCCGTTTTTAAACATTCAACAGGTAAACTGTAACAGGTGAGGTGGTCGTGTTTCACTTCAACGGCTAAAACAAACATTTCTCAACACCAGATTACAGAGTTTTTACATCTTTTGCCTTCTAGCGGGCAGAATATCATGAAAAAGATTGAGGGAATGTGTAACATGTAAGTTTTGTAGCATGAGTCCAGTATTTCCAGAAGACAGTTCAGAGGGAGGTGCTGCAGGTGTTCCTGGTTGTTACTCCGGGCTCTCACGCGTCGCCGGGTCTGCTGCTGCAGCTCGGTCCTGGTCTTCGGCCTCCTCCTCCTGTGTTTCCATGGCGATGCCGTCCGACCTTGCCCTCCTCCTCCTCCACCACAGCACCACCACCACCAGCAGCACCAGCAGCAGAACGGCGACGGGAACGGAGACGACGGGAACTCTGTGTGAGCGCGAGAACTCGGCCCTCCAGCTCACCTCCATTCGGTTGTCGAGGCTCAGGTGAGACGCTGCACAGGTGTAGCTGTGTTTCCTCCGCAGCTCCTCGTCGTCAACCGTCAGCGTCTTCCTCACCTGGTAGAGGCCGTTGCCGTTGGGTAGCACCGAGCCGCCGGTCAGTTCGTCCTCGTCCACGGGCCGGCCGTCCCGCAGCAGCGTCAGGTTGATGTGGCGAGGGTAAAAGTCTGTGGCCAGGCAGGTGACTCGAGCTCCGCCCACCACCTGCTTCGTTAGGACGCGGACTCGAGGTCGAACCCGGCGCATCACGAGGTTCTTCTCACGGTCCAGAAGGGTTTGAAGAAACCGTACACAGACCGGTACGTAGAAGTTGGTGAAGAGCGTCTGAGCGTACATCCTCTTCGACATGTCCAACCACATCTCCCAGCTGTTGCTGCCGGCGACCGTGAAGTGCGTCATGTTGTACATGATGCTTTCTACTTCCTGCCTGTTGTTGGCGTCCCTGACCATGCTGAACACCGGCTGCCCGTCCAGAACCTCACAGCCCACCAGCATCTGATGGACGACGACTCCTGTCAGGTTGAACTTCTGCTTGGACCAATTAAGTTTCTCCCTCATGCTGGAGATAATAAACTGCAGCACAGACGTGTCATCCTGGCCCAGATCAAGC
Source organism: Embiotoca jacksoni (assembly GCF_022577435.1). Taxonomy (NCBI): domain Eukaryota; kingdom Metazoa; phylum Chordata; class Actinopteri; family Embiotocidae; genus Embiotoca; species Embiotoca jacksoni. The sequence continues at coordinate 634,847 of NW_027185237.1, read as the reverse complement.
TCCGCCTCCTTCTCACCTCCACCCCCGACCCTCATCGCCCGGTCCATCGTGGAGTCATAGTAACCAACCTGGATGTCGTCCAGCATCAGGACAGCAGTGAACTCTGGAAACACAGTTGACCCTGAGATGGACGAAGCCAACGCCCACGTTGAGTGTCGTCCTGAAACTGATGGGAACAAAGCATTATGGGTAAATGGGAAACATCAATTTAATAATGTTTACATAACTACTTTTACATTTATACGTTTGTCAGACACTATAATCTGTAGTTCCTGTCTCTGCCTGTAGAGGACAGTATTCCTCCACTTCCTGTCTCTGCCTGAAGAGGACAGTGTTCCTCTAATTCCTGTCTCTGCCTGAAGAGGACAGTGTTCCTCTAATTCCTGTCTCTGCCTGTAGAGGACAGTGTTCCTGTAGTTCCTGTCTCTGTCTGTAGAGGACAGTGTTCCTCTTGTTCCTGTCTCTGCCTGTAGAGGACAGTGTTCCTGTAGTTCCTGTCTCTGTCTGTAGAGGACAGTGTTCCTCTAGTTCCCGTCTCTGCCTGTAGAGGACAGTGTTCCTGTAGTTCCTGTCTCTGCCTGTAGAGGACAGTGTTCCTCTAGTTCCCGTCTCTACCTGTAGAGGACAGTGTTCCTGTAGTTCCCGTCTCTGTCTGTAGAGGACAGTGTTCCTGTAGTTCCTGTCTCTGCCTGTAGAGGACAGTGTTCCTGTAGTTCCTGTCTCTGCCTGTAGAGGACAGTGTTCCTCTAGTTCCTGTCTCTGCCTGTAGAGGACAGTGTTCCTGTAGTTCCCGTCTCTGCCTGTAGAGGACAGTGTTCCTGTAGTTCCTGTCTCTGCCTGTAGAGGACAGTGTTCCTGTAGTTCCTGTCTCTGCCTGTAGAGGACAGTGTTCCTGTAGTTCCTGTCTCTGCCTGTAGGGGACAGTGTTCCTCTAGTTCCTTTGCATTACTTCAGCAGCAGCTTTAAAACGTAAAAGTTCTAAAAACATCAAAGTCTGTAGGACATGATGACACATCTCAATGTTATGACCTCTTAGAAACAAAACAATAAGTCATTAAAATGATGAATCATCAAAATAATTGATAAAGATCAGACATGAACAGACCGGTGAGCCTTCGTAAAAACACTGAAGCACAGAAACTTGTTTACAGCAGAATTTCAGTACCTGAACTCGTCGTCTGGAGGAGGAACAGAGACACAAACATCAGCTGGAAGACCAACATATCGATTAATCTGAATCTGATCGATCTGTATTAGAAAATATCGATTAATCTGAATCTGATCGATCTGTATTAGAAAATATCGATTAATCTGAATCTGTATTCGTTCCGTCTGTTTCTGCTTCTCAACTCTTTTACAGTCGCTAGTAAATACTTTGAACCAATCAGCATCCTTCAGTCAGCTGTCTCCGGGCAGATTAAAAGAATTCTGAACAGCCAGAGAAAGAAAGGTGTCACAGGTGAGTCACCTTATCACCTGTAATTTACTGTTCAGCCTACAGGGGGCGCTGATGCTCTGATTTACAGAAGTTACAAACTGTTCCTCACTTTCTGTGTCTGAGTGAACTGTGTGTGTGTGTGTGTATTTTTGTATTTTCATGTGTTTGTGTCTGTATGCGTGGGGGGGGGGCGGGTTGTGTATGAGTGTGTATGAGTGTGTGTGTGTCTATATGTGTGTATACGGGCTCGAACTCGTGTCTTCACGACTTCGTTTCCAGCTGGCAGTCGGCGTCGTAGACCGCAGGACTATCTTCGGTGCCGGAGAATGAGTCGTGGCAGGAGAAAGTGTACCACGGAGTTCACTCAGAGCTTCCAAAGACTCAGCCAACAGTCTGGTTAACTTAACAGATAAAAGATTCTACTTCACCAAGGTTGTTATTAATGGTTCAGATTCCACCTGTTGATGGTGATTCAACTTTTAGTGAAGTTGAAACGTTTGGAGAAATTGAAAAAGTTTTGCATTCACAACACATTACAGGAAGATATTTAATATCACTGCAGACCTCCTTGAAAACACGTATATCTACTATCCAAAGAATGTCTGTGGCAATTTTGGTCGCATTTGAATGAATATTTGTGGACGATGGATTTATAGGTTGCAGTTTTAATTCTTAATTATAATGTTTTTCTTCAAGTTAAGACAAAAAGAGTTTAGATAGTACTTTATACATATATTCTAAATTGAAAAAAATAAAACCGCAAAGTGAAAGGAAAAGAATGAAACAACTTATTGCATGTTCTTGCTTGAATGTAATGTTTTACATTATGGACTACATGCATAAGTTAGTAATCCATATTATGGATGACAAAATTTACTTTTAGGTTATTAGTTTTGCAGGAACGTGCAAATTCCACATATAATGTTCCACGTGGGAATTGAACCTGATACCTTCAGACAGAGATACAACAACGCTGACAGGTTCACCACTATGCTGGCTTTCTTAACTTGAACGGAAGTCAGATTTATAGCATGTCGTGCAACATATGACTTTTTGATCATATTTCAGATGACATGTTATAGTATGACTTTTTTATGACTTTTTGGAGTATGACCTTTTTCTGAACTGACATGCCTCAAGTTACTTCTCACTGTGAGGCAACTCAACCAGTAAACAATGAAAAAAAGTCTCTTTTGGAAATTTTTTTTTACCTTTGGTTTGTGGCTGTGGCTTACCCTTACAGGGACTCGCCTTAGGAGGTCTCGACCTCTGTGAACCTTGTGTGTTACCTCGGCGGGTAAACTGTGAACCATATGTTGAAAATGCTGGTTATTTTTTGAGAGTAGAGTACAGCTGGAACTGCACACAGATGGGACTGCAGCAGGCTGGAGACAGAACCGGGTCAGAACCGGGGATGTTAAAACGAGTAACCGGACTTACTGCTCACCGGCCGGATACCAATGTAGGACATCGGACGGACTGCCGCCGGTGGAGTGTGAGGCCGGGGTAGATAAACTGCCAGGTGGTGATCACCTGGATTGTCTGCAGCTGTGCAGGCTGATCAGGGGCGTGGCCATGGGAGGAGTCTGGAGGCGGGCAGAGGAGGACACAGACCAAAACACCAAGCACATGGCAAACAACAACAAACGGGAATGACAGAACACATCCGGAGAGATCAGGGGAACAAAAGGTGAACACAGGATTAGACAGGGATCCTGACAGCCAGAGAAAGACAGGTGTGTCACAGGTGTGTCATCACATTCCTTCTCCATTTTATGAAGTTTAATCTGTTTTTAAAAAGTTATTTCTGGAAACGTTGGGACACCTTTTTAAATGCAATAAAAAAAATTAAAATTAAAACAAGAATCTGTGATTTGTTTTTTTAAAACTCACGAAACTTTATTTAAATGATAAAAATACAAAGAAAAAGATTTCCAGATTTCACTGGAAATCGACATCCACTTAAACACAGACAGTAGCAGAACTTCAGTCTTCGTATTACTGGATCTCAGTGCTGCATTCGACACGGTCGATCACAACATACTACTGGACAGACTAATAATCTGGGTACGACTCTCTGGCACTAAACTGGGTTGAATCCTACTTGAAGGACCGAGAATACTTTGTCAGAAGCTAATTACACATCAGAGCACACTAAAAGGACATGTGGTGTTCCCCAAGGTTCAATTCTGGGGCCTCTTCTGTTCAACATCTACATGCTTCCACTGGCTCAGATTATGAAAAGAAACAAAGTGTGTTATCGTAATTATGCAGACGACACACAAATCTACATAACTATATCACCAGGGGACTATAATCCCACTCAAGGGTTGTAAATGCATTGAACTAATCAACAACCGGAGGTGCCAGAAGTTTCTTCAATTAAACAAAGATAAAACAGAAGTCATTGTTTTTGGGGCCAAAGATGAACGATTGAAAGTCAGCGCTGAGCTTCAATCTCTGATGTTAAAAACCACAAACTGAGCCAGAAATCTGTAGTTTTTGATTCAGACCTCAATCTGAACACACATATCAAGACAATTACAAAATCAGCCTGCTATCACCTGAAGAATATATCAAGGATTAGAGGATTTATGTCTCAACAGGATTTGGAAAAACGTGTCCATGCATTCATCTTCAGTAGACTGGACGACTGTAACGGTGTGTTCAAGGGTCTCTGTAAAAAGTCAGTCAGAGCGCTGCAGCTCGAGTCCTCACTGAGACCAAGAAACTGGATCACATCACTCCAGCTCTGAGGTCTTTACACTGACTTCCTGTCCAACATGAATCCACTTTAAAATCCTGCTGTTGGTTTATAAAGCACTGAACAGTTTAGGGCCAAAATACATTTGTGATCTGCTGCGACCTTCTGAACCATCCCGACCCCTCAGGTCGTCTGGGACGAGTCTCCTTTCTGTCCCCAGAGTCACAACTAAACATGGAGAAGCAGCGTTCAGCTTCTATGTTCCACATTTCTGGAACAAACTCCCAGAAAGCTGCAGGTCTGCTGAGACTCTCAGCTGCTTCAAATCAACATTGAAGACTTTTCTGTTTGCTGCCTTCAATTGAACCAGATTCAAGGATGTTGATCAATTTCCTGCATTTCTGCATTTTATTACTGTATTTTATTTCTTAAACTGCTCTGCAACTTTTATTCTATTTTGAGCTTGTTTAATGTTTTAATGACTGTTTTTAATGTTTCGATCAATGTTCTTAATTGTTTTTAAATTTTCTTTTCCTTTGCCTGATGTTTTGATGATTTTAATTGTTTTATATGAAGCACTTTGAATTACATTGTTGTTGAAATCTGATGGACAAATAAACTTGCGTTACCTTCACTGAAATATTAAAAATATATATGTAAACAAATAAGAAATTTGATGGTTGAAAATCAATTTAAAGCTACAAATTCATGAAATTCCCTCCAGGTGTTCTTGAGATTCTTGATGAGTGCATCTGATTGATCTGATTGAAACCTGACGATACTACGTCCCGCCCACCGATAGCTGTAACCTGACTGCACCACAGCCTGTCAATCAAACAGACACGCCCCCTAAAACAGGTCTTCTTGAATCTTCTTTTCTAATGAATGAGGGATTATTTCCAGAAGGAGTTTATCTAATGACACCGTGATGATTGACTGATGGAGTCTTTGTTGGAGCCCCTAGTGGCCTTCAGTGGTATCACACTTTAAGACAGTTCAGAGGGAGGTGCTGCAGGTGTTCCTGGTTGTTACTCCGTGGTCTCACACGTCGCCGGGTCTGCTGCTGCAGCTCGGTCCTGGTCTTCGGCCTCCTCCTCCTGTGTTTCCATGGCGACACTGTCCGACCTTGCCCTCCTCCTCCTCCACCACAGCACCACCACCACCAGCAGCACCAGCAGCAGAACGGAGACGGGAACGGAGACGACGGGAACTCTGTGCGAGCGCGAGAACTCGGCCCTCCAGCTCACCTCCATTCGGTTGTCGAGGCTCAGGTGAGACGCTGCACAGGTGTAGCTGTGTTTCCTCCGCAGCTCCTCGTCGTCAACCGTCAGCGTCTTCCCCACCTGGTAGAGGCCGTTGCCGTTGGGTAGCACCGAGCCGCCGGTCAGTTCGTCCTCGTCCACGGGCCGGCCGTCCCGCAGCAGCGTCAGGTTGATGTGGCGAGGGTAAAAGTCTGTGGCCAGGCAGGTGACTCGAGCTCCGCCCACCACCTGCTTCGTTAGGACGCGGACTCGAGGTCGAACCCGACGCATCACGAGGTTCTTCTCACGGTCCAGAAGGTTTTGAAGAATCTGGACGCAGACCGGTAGGTAGACTTTGGTCCAGAGCTTATGGACGTACGTACTCTTCGCCCAGTCCAACCACATCTCCCAGCTGTTGATGCCGGTGAACGTGAAGTCCGTCATGTTGTACATGAAGCTTTCTACTTCCTGCCCGTTGTTGGCTTCCCTGAACATGCTGAACACCGGCTGCCTGTCCAGAACCTCACAGCCTACCAGCCTCTGATGGACGACGACTCCTGTCAGGTTGAAGTTGTGCTTGGCCCAATTAAGTCTCTCCCTCATGTTGAAGATAATATCCTGCAGCACAGACGTGCCCTGCTGGCCCAGATCAAGCTCCGCCCCCTTCTCACCTCCACCCCCGACCCTCATCACCCGGTCCATCGTCGGGTCATAGTAACCAACCTGGATGTCGTCCAGCTTCAGGACCATATTGAACTCTGGAAACACAGTTGACCCTGAGATGGACGAAGCCAACACCCACAGTGAGTGTCGTCCTGAACCTGATGGGAACAAAGCATTATGGGTAAGAGGGAAACATCAATTTAATAATATTTACAGAAATACTTTTACATTTATACGTTTGTCAGACACTATAATCTGTAGTTCCTGTCTCTGCCTGTAGAGGACAGTGTTCCTGTAGTTCCTGTCTCTGTCTGCAGAGGACAGTGTTCCTGTAGTTCCTGTCTCTGCCTGTAGGGGACAGTGTTCCTCTAGTTCCTGTCTCTGCCTGTAGGGGACAGTGTTCCTGTAGTTCCTGTCTCTGTCTGCAGAGGACAGTGTTCCTCTAGTTCCTGTCTCTGCCTGTAGGGGACAGTGTTCCTGTAGTTCCTGTCTCTGTCTGTAGAGGACAGTGTTCCTGTAGTTCCTGTCTCTGCCTGTAGAGGACAGTGTTTCTGTAGTTCCTGTCTCTGCCTGTAGAGGACAGTGTTCCTCTAGTTCCTGTCTCTGCCTGTAGGGGACAGTGTTCCTCTAGTTCCCGTCTCTACCTGTAGAGGACAGTGTTCCTGTAGTTCCCGTCTCTGTCTGTAGAGGACAGTGTTCCTGTAGTTCCTGTCTCTGCCTGTAGAGGACAGTGTTCCTGTAGTTCCTGTCTCTGCCTGTAGAGGACAGTGTTCCTCTAGTTCCTGTCTCTGCCTGTAGAGGACAGTGTTCCTGTAGTTCCCGTCTCTGCCTGTAGAGGACAGTGTTCCTGTAGTTCCTGTCTCTGCCTGTAGAGGACAGTGTTCCTGTAGTTCCTGTCTCTGCCTGTAGGGGACAGTGTTCCTCTAGTTCCTTTGCATTACTTCAGCAGCAGCTTTAAAACGTAAAAGTTCTAAAAACATCAAAGTCTGTAGGACATGATGACACATCTCAATGTTATGACCTCTTAGAAACAAAACAATAAGTCATTAAAATGATGAATCATCAAAATAATTGATAAAGATCAGACATGAACAGACCGGTGAGCCTTCGTAAAAACACTGAAGCACAGAAACTTGTTTACAGCAGAATTTCAGTACCTGAACTCGTCGTCTGGAGGAGGAACAGAGACACAAACATCAGCTGGAAGACCAACATATCGATTAATCTGAATCTGATCAATCTGTATTAGAAAATATCGATTAATCTGAATCTGATCGATCTGTATTAGAAAATATCGATTAATCTGAATCTGTATTCGTTCCGTCTGTTTCTGCTTCTCAACTCTTTTACAGTCGCTAGTAAATACTTTGAACCAATCAGCATCCTTCAGTCAGCTGTCTCCGGGCAGATTAAAAGAGTTCTGAACAGCTAGAGAAGGAAAGGTGTCACAGGTGAGTCACCTTATCACCTGTAATTTACTGTTCAGCCTACAGGGGGCGCTGATGCTCTGATTTACAGAAGTTACAAACTGTTCCTCACTTTCTGTGTCTGAGTGAACTGCCTGTGTGTGTGTGTGTGTATTTTTGTATTTTCATGTGTTTGTGTCTGTATGCGTGGGGGGGGGCGGGTTGTGTATGAGTGTGTATGAGTGTGTGTGTGTCTATATGTGTGTATACGGGCTCGAACTCGTGTCTTCACGACTTCGTTTCCAGCTGGCAGTCGGCGTCGTAGACCGCAGGACTATCTTCGGTGCCGGAGAATGAATCGTGGCAGGAGAAAGTGTACCACGGAGTTCACTCAGAGCTTCCAAAGACTCAGCCAACAGTCTGGTTAACTTAACAGATAAAAGATTCTCCTTCACCAAGGTTGTTATTAATGGTTCAGATTCCACCTGTTGATGGTGATTCAACTTTTAGTGAAGTTGAAACGTTTGGAGAAATTGAAAAAGTTTTGCATTCACAACACATTACAGGAAGATATTTAATATCACTGCAGACCTCCTTGAAAACACGTATATCTACTATCCAAAGAATGTCTGTGGCAATTTTGGTCGCATTTGAATGAATATTTGTGGACCGTGGAGTAATAGGTTGCAGTTTTAATTCTTAATTATAATGTTTTTCTTCAAGTTAAGACAAAAAGAGTTTAGATAGTACTTTATACATATATTCTAAATTGAAAAAAATAAAACCGCAAAGTGAAAGGAAAAGAATGAAACAACTTATTGCATGTTCTTGCTTGAATGTAATGTTTTACATTATGGACTACATGCATAAGTTAGTAATCCATATTATGGATGACAAAATTTACTTTTAGGTTATTAGTTTTGCAGGAACGTGCAAATTCCACATATAATGTTCCACGTGGGAATTGAACCTGATACCTTCAGACAGAGATACAACAACGCTGACAGGTTCACCACTATGCTGGCTTTCTTAACTTGAACGGAAGTCAGATTTATAGCATGTCGTGCAACATATGACTTTTTGATCATATTTCAGATGACATGTTATAGTATGACTTTTTTATGACTTTTTGGAGTATGACCTTTTTCTGAACTGACATGCCTCAAGTTACTTCTCACTGTGAGGCAACTCAACCAGTAAACAATGAAAAAAAGTCTCTTTTGGACATTTTTTTTTACCTTTGGTTTGTGGCTGTGGCTTACCCTTACAGGGACTCGCCTTAGGAGGTCTCGACCTCTGTGAACCTTGTGTGTTACCTCGGCGGGTAAACTGTGAACCATATGTTGAAAATGCTGGTTATTTTTTGAGAGTAGAGTACAGCTGGAACTGCACACAGATGGGACTGCAGCAGGCTGGAGACAGAACCGGGTCAGAACCGGGGATGTTAAAACGAGTAACCGGACTTACTGCTCACCGGCCGGATACCAATGTAGGACATCGGACGGACTGCCGCCGGTGGAGTGTGAGGCCGGGGTAGATAAACTGCCAGGTGGTGATCACCTGGATTGTCTGCAGCTGTGCAGGCTGATCAGGGGCGTGGCCATGGGAGGAGTCTGGAGGCGGGCAGAGGAGGACACAGACCAAAACACCAAGCACATGGCAAACAACAACAAACGGGAATGACAGAACACATCCGGAGAGATCAGGGGAACAAAAGGTGAACACAGGATTAGACAGGGATCCTGACAGCCAGAGAAAGACAGGTGTGTCACAGGTGTGTCATCACATTCCTTCTCCATTTTATGAAGTTTAATCTGTTTTTAAAAAGTTATTTCTGGAAACGTTGGGACACCTTTTTAAATGCAATAAAAAAAATTAAAATTAAAACAAGAATCTGTGATTTGTTTTTTTAAAACTCACGAAACTTTATTTAAATGATAAAAATACAAAGAAAAAGATTTCCAGATTTCACTGGAAATCGACATCCACTTAAACACAGACAGTAGCAGAACTTCAGTCTTCGTATTACTGGATCTCAGTGCTGCATTCGACACGGTCGATCACAACATACTACTGGACAGACTAATAATCTGGGTACGACTCTCTGGCACTAAACTGGGTTGAATCCTACTTGAAGGACCGAGAATACTTTGTCAGAAGCTAATTACACATCAGAGCACACTAAAAGGACATGTGGTGTTCCCCAAGGTTCAATTCTGGGGCCTCTTCTGTTCAACATCTACATGCTTCCACTGGCTCAGATTATGAAAAGAAACAAAGTGTGTTATCGTAATTATGCAGACGACACACAAATCTACATAACTATATCACCAGGGGACTATAATCCCACTCAAGGGTTGTAAATGCATTGAACTAATCAACAACCGGAGGTGCCAGAAGTTTCTTCAATTAAACAAAGATAAAACAGAAGTCATTGTTTTTGGGGCCAAAGATGAACGATTGAAAGTCAGCGCTGAGCTTCAATCTCTGATGTTAAAAACCACAAACTGAGCCAGAAATCTGTAGTTTTTGATTCAGACCTCAATCTGAACACACATATCAAGACAATTACAAAATCAGCCTGCTATCACCTGAAGAATATATCAAGGATTAGAGGATTTATGTCTCAACAGGATTTGGAAAAACGTGTCCATGCATTCATCTTCAGTAGACTGGACGACTGTAACGGTGTGTTCAAGGGTCTCTGTAAAAAGTCAGTCAGAGCGCTGCAGCTCGAGTCCTCACTGAGACCAAGAAACTGGATCACATCACTCCAGCTCTGAGGTCTTTACACTGACTTCCTGTCCAACATGAATCCACTTTAAAATCCTGCTGTTGGTTTATAAAGCACTGAACAGTTTAGGGCCAAAATACATTTGTGATCTGCTGCGACCTTCTGAACCATCCCGACCCCTCAGGTCGTCTGGGACGAGTCTCCTTTCTGTCCCCAGAGTCACAACTAAACATGGAGAAGCAGCGTTCAGCTTCTATGTTCCACATTTCTGGAACAAACTCCCAGAAAGCTGCAGGTCTGCTGAGACTCTCAGCTGCTTCAAATCAACATTGAAGACTTTTCTGTTTGCTGCCTTCAATTGAACCAGATTCAAGGATGTTGATCAATTTCCTGCATTTCTGCATTTTATTACTGTATTTTATTTCTTAAACTGCTCTGCAACTTTTATTCTATTTTGAGCTTGTTTAATGTTTTAATGACTGTTTTTAATGTTTCGATCAATGTTCTTAATTGTTTTTAAATTTTCTTTTCCTTTGCCTGATGTTTTGATGATTTTAATTGTTTTATATGAAGCACTTTGAATTACATTGTTGTTGAAATCTGATGGACAAATAAACTTGCGTTACCTTCACTGAAATATTAAAAATATATATGTAAACAAATAAGAAATTTGATGGTTGAAAATCAATTTAAAGCTACAAATTCATGAAATTCCCTCCAGGTGTTCTTGAGATTCTTGATGAGTGCATCTGATTGATCTGATTGAAACCTGACGATACTACGTCCCGCCCACCGATAGCTGTAACCTGACTGCACCACAGCCTGTCAATCAAACAGACACGCCCCCTAAAACAGGTCTTCTTGAATCTTCTTTTCTAATGAATGAGGGATTATTTCCAGAAGGAGTTTATCTAATGACACCGTGATGATTGACTGATGGAGTCTTTGTTGGAGCCCCTAGTGGCCTTCAGTGGTATCACACTTTAAGACAGTTCAGAGGGAGGTGCTGCAGGTGTTCCTGGTTGTTACTCCGTGGTCTCACACGTCGCCGGGTCTGCTGCTGCAGCTCGGTCCTGGTCTTCGGCCTCCTCCTCCTGTGTTTCCATGGCGACACTGTCCGACCTTGCCCTCCTCCTCCTCCACCACAGCACCACCACCACCAGCAGCACCAGCAGCAGAACGGAGACGGGAACGGAGACGACGGGAACTCTGTGCGAGCGCGAGAACTCGGCCCTCCAGCTCACCTCCATTCGGTTGTCGAGGCTCAGGTGAGACGCTGCACAGGTGTAGCTGTGTTTCCTCCGCAGCTCCTCGTCGTCAACCGTCAGCGTCTTCCCCACCTGGTAGAGGCCGTTGCCGTTGGGTAGCACCGAGCCGCCAGTCAGTTCGTCCTCGTCCACGGGCCGGCCGTCCCGCAGCAGCGTCAGGTTGATGTGGCGAGGGTAAAAGTCTGTGGCCAGGCAGGTGACTCGAGCTCCGCCCACCACCTGCTTCGTTAGGACGCGGACTCGAGGTCGAACCCGACGCATCACGAGGTTCTTCTCACGGTCCAGAAGGTTTTGAAGAATCTGGACGCAGACCGGTAGGTAGACTTTGGTCCAGAGCTTATGGACGTACGTACTCTTCGCCCAGTCCAACCACATCTCCCAGCTGTTGATGCCGGTGAACGTGAAGTCCGTCATGTTGTACATGAAGCTTTCTACTTCCTGCCCGTTGTTGGCTTCCCTGAACATGCTGAACACCGGCTGCCTGTCCAGAACCTCACAGCCTACCAGCCTCTGATGGACGACGACTCCTGTCAGGTTGAAGTTGTGCTTGGCCCAATTAAGTCTCTCCCTCATGTTGAAGATAATATCCTGCAGCACAGACGTGCCCTGCTGGCCCAGATCAAGCTCCGCCCCCTTCTCACCTCCACCCCCGACCCTCATCACCCGGTCCATCGTCGGGTCATAGTAACCAACCTGGATGTCGTCCAGCTTCAGGACCATATTGAACTCTGGAAACACAGTTGACCCTGAGATGGACGAAGCCAACACCCACAGTGAGTGTCGTCCTGAACCTGATGGGAACAAAGCATTATGGGTAAGAGGGAAACATCAATTTAATAATATTTACAGAAATACTTTTACATTTATACGTTTGTCAGACACTATAATCTGTAGTTCCTGTCTCTGCCTGTAGAGGACAGTGTTCCTGTAGTTCCTGTCTCTGTCTGCAGAGGACAGTGTTCCTGTAGTTCCTGTCTCTGCCTGTAGGGGACAGTGTTCCTCTAGTTCCTGTCTCTGCCTGTAGGGGACAGTGTTCCTGTAGTTCCTGTCTCTGTCTGCAGAGGACAGTGTTCCTCTAGTTCCTGTCTCTGCCTGTAGGGGACAGTGTTCCTGTAGTTCCTGTCTCTGTCTGTAGAGGACAGTGTTCCTGTAGTTCCTGTCTCTGCCTGTAGAGGACAGTGTTTCTGTAGTTCCTGTCTCTGCCTGTAGAGGACAGTGTTCCTGTAGTTCCTGTCTCTGCCTGTAGAGGACAGTGTTCCTGTAGTTCCTGTCTCTGCCTGTAGGGGACAGTGTTCCTGTAGTTCCTGTCTCTGCCTGTAGGGGACAGTGTTCCTGTAGTTCCTGTTTCTGCCTGTAGAGGACAGTGTTCCTGTAGTTCCTGTCTCTGCCTGTAGAGGACAGTGTTCCTGTAGTTCCTGTCTCTGCCTGTAGAGGACAGTGTTCCTCTAGTTCCTTTGCATTACTTCAGCAGCAGCTTTAAAACGTAAAAGTTCTAAAAACATCAAAGTCTGTAGGACATGATGACACATCTCAATGTTATGACCTCTTAGAAACAAAACAATAAGTAATTAAAATGATGAATCATCAAAATAATTGATAAAGATCAGACATGAACAGACCGGTGAGCCTTCGTAAAAACACTGAAGCACAGAAACTTGTTTACAGCAGAATTTCAGTACCTGAACTCGTCGTCTGGAGGAGGAACAGAGACACAAACATCAGCTGGAAGACCAACATATCGATTAATCTGAATCTGATCGATCTGTATTAGAAAATATCGATTAATCTGAATCTGTATTCGTTCCGTCTGTTTCTGCTTCTCAACTCTTTCACTTTCTCTCCGTAAATACTTTGAACCAATCAGCATCCTTCAGTCAGCTGTCTCCGGGCAGATTAAAAGAATTCTGAACAGCCAGAGAAAGAAAGTGCGTCACAGGTGAGTCACCTGATCACCTGTAATTTACTGTTCAGCCTACAGGGGGCGCTGATGCTCTGATTTACAGAAGTTACAAACTGTTCCTCACTTTCTGTGTCTGAGTGAACTGCCTGTGTGTGTGTGTGTGTATTTTTGTATTTTCATGTGTTTGTGTCTGTATGCGTGGGGGGGGGCGGGTTGTGTATGAGTGTGTATGAGTGTGTCTGTGTCTATATGTGTGTATACGGGCTCGAACCCGTGTCTTCACGACTTCGTTTCCAGCTGGCAGTCGGCGTCGTAGACCGCAGGACTATCTTCGGTGCCGGAGAATGAGTCGTGGCAGGAGAAAGTGTACCACGGAGTTCACTCAGAGCTTCCAGAGACTCAGCCAACAGTCTGGTTAACTTAACAGATAAAAGATTCTACTTCACCAAGGTTGTTATTAATGGTTCAGATTCCACCTGTTGATGGTGATTCAACTTTTAGTGAAGTTGAAACGTTTGGAGAAATTGAAAAAGTTTTGCATTCACAACACATTACAGGAAGATATTTAATATCACTGCAGACCTCCTTGAAAACACGTATATCTACTATCCAAAGAATGTCTGTGGCAATTTTGGTCGCATTTGAATGAATATTTGTGGACCGTGGAGTAATAGGTTGCAGTTTTAATTCTTAATTATAATGTTTTTCTTCAAGTTAAGACAAAAAGAGTTTAGATAGTACTTTATACATATATTCTAAATTGAAAAAAATAAAACCGCAAAGTGAAAGGAAAAGAATGAAACAACTTATTGCATGTTCTTGCTTGAATGTAATGTTTTACATTATGGACTACATGCATAAGTTAGTAATCCATATTATGGATGACAAAATTTACTTTTAGGTTATTAGTTTTGCAGGAACGTGCAAATTCCACATATAATGTTCCACGTGAGAATTGAACCTGATACCTTCAGACAGAGATACAACAACGCTGACAGGTTCACCACTATGCTGGCTTCCTTAACTTGAACGGAAGTCAGATTTATAGCATGTCGTGCAACATATGACTTTTTGATCATATTTCAGATGACATGTTATAGTATGACTTTTTTATGACTTTTTGGAGTATGACCTTTTTCTGAACTGACATGCCTCAAGTTACTTCTCACTGAGGCAACTCAACCAGTAAACAATGAAAAAAAGTCTCTTTTGGACATTTTTTTTTACCTTTGGTTTGTGGCTGTGGCTTACCCTTACAGGGACTCGCCTTAGGAGGTCTCGACCTCTGTGAACCTTGTGTGTTACCTCGGCGGGTAAACTGTGAACCATGTGTTGAAAATGCTGGTTATTTTTTGAGAGTAGAGTACAGCTGGAACTGCACACAGATGGGACTGCAGCAGGCTGGAGACAGAACCGGGTCAGAACCGGGGATGTTAAAACGAGTAACCGGACTTACTGCTCACCGGCCGGATACCAATGTAGGACATCGGACGGACTGCCGCCGGTGGAGTGTGAGGCCGGGGTAGATAAACTGCCAGGTGGTGATCACCTGGATTGTCTGCAGCTGTGCAGGCTGATCAGGGGCGTGGCCATGGGAGGAGTCTGGAGGCGGGCAGAGGAGGACACAGACCAAAACACCAAGCACATGGCAAACAACAACAAACGGGAATGACAGAACACATCCGGAGAGATCAGGGGAACAAAAGGTGAACACAGGATTAGACAGGGATCCTGACAGCCAGAGAAAGACAGGTGTGTCACAGGTGTGTCATCACATTCCTTCTCCATTTTATGAAGTTTAATCTGTTTTTAAAAAGTTATTTCTGGAAACGTTGGGACACCTTTTTAAATGCAATAAAAAAAATTAAAATTAAAACAAGAATCTGTGATTTGTTTTTTTAAAACTCACGAAACTTTATTTAAATGATAAAAATACAAAGAAAAAGATTTCCAGATTTCACTGGAAATCGACATCCACTTAAACACAGACAGTAGCAGAACTTCAGTCTTCGTATTACTGGATCTCAGTGCTGCATTCGACACGGTCGATCACGACATACTACTGGACAGACTAATAATCTGGGTACGACTCTCTGGCACTAAACTGGGTTGAATCCTCCTTGAAGGACCGAGAATACTTTGTCAGAAGCTAATTACACATCAGAGCACACTAAAAGGACATGTGGTGTTCCCCAAGGTTCAATTCTGGGGCCTCTTCTGTTCAACATCTACATGCTTCCACTGGCTCAGATTATGAAAAGAAACAAAGTGTGTTATCGTAATTATGCAGACGACACACAAATCTACATAACTATATCACCAGGGGACTATAATCCCATACAAGGGTTGTAAATGCATTGAACTAATCAACAACCGGAGGTGCCAGAAGTTTCTTCAATTAAACAAAGATAAAACAGAAGTCATTGTTTTTGGGGCCAAAGATGAACGATTGAAAGTCAGCGCTGAGCTTCAATCTCTGATGTTAAAAACCACAAACTGAGCCAGAAATCTGTAGTTTTTGATTCAGACCTCAATCTGAACACACATATCAAGACAATTACAAAATCAGCCTGCTATCACCTGAAGAATATATCAAGGATTAGAGGATTTATGTCTCAACAGGATTTGGAAAAACGTGTCCATGCATTCATCTTCAGTAGACTGGACGACTGTAACGGTGTGTTCAAGGGTCTCTGTAAAAAGTCAGTCAGAGCGCTGCAGCTCGAGTCCTCACTGAGACCAAGAAACTGGATCACATCACTCCAGCTCTGAGGTCTTTACACTGACTTCCTGTCCAACATGAATCCACTTTAAAATCCTGCTGTTGGTTTATAAAGCACTGAACAGTTTAGGGCCAAAATACATTTGTGATCTGCTGCGACCTTCTGAACCATCCCGACCCCTCAGGTCGTCTGGGACGAGTCTCCTTTCTGTCCCCAGAGTCACAACTAAACATGGAGAAACAGCGTTCAGCTTCTATGTTCCACATTTCTGGAACAAACTCCCAGAAAGCTGCAGGTCTGCTGAGACTCTCAGCTGCTTCAAATCAACATTGAAGACTTTTCTGTTTGCTGCCTTCAATTGAACCAGATTCAAGGATGTTGATCAATTTCCTGCATTTCTGCATTTTATTACTGTATTTTATTTCTTAAACTGCTCTGCAACTTTTATTCTATTTTGAGCTTGTTTAATGTTTTAATGACTGTTTTTAATGTTTCGATCAATGTTCTTAATTGTTTTTAAATTTTCTTTTCCTTTGCCTGATGTTTTGATGATTTTAATTGTTTTATATGAAGCACTTTGAATTACATTGTTGTTGAAATCTGATGGACAAATAAACTTGCGTTACCTTCACTGAAATATTAAAAATATATATGTAAACAAATAAGAAATTTGATGGTTGAAAATCAATTTAAAGCTACAAATTCATGAAATTCCCTCCAGGTGTTCTTGAGATTCTTGATCGGTTGGTCTGATTGATCTGATTGAAACCTGACGATACTACGTCCCGCCCACCGATAGCTGTAACCTGACTGCACCACAGCCTGTCAATCAAACAGACACGCCCCCTAAAACAGGTCTTCTTGAATCTTCTTTTCTAATGAATGAGGGATTATTTCCAGAAGGAGTTTATCTAATGACACCGTGATGATTGACTGATGGAGTCTTTGTTGGAGCCCCTAGTGGCCTTCAGTGGTATCACACTTTAAGACAGTTCAGAGGGAGGTGCTGCAGGTGTTCCTGGTTGTTACTCCGTGGTCTCACACGTCGCCGGGTCTGCTGCTGCAGCTCGGTCCTGGTCTTCGGCCTCCTCCTCCTGTGTTTCCATGGCGACACTGTCCGACCTTGCCCTCCTCCTCCTCCACCACAGCACCACCACCACCAGCAGCACCAGCAGCAGAACGGAGACGGGAACGGAGACGACGGGAACTCTGTGCGAGCGCGAGAACTCGGCCCTCCAGCTCACCTCCATTCGGTTGTCGAGGCTCAGGTGAGACGCTGCACAGGTGTAGCTGTGTTTCCTCCGCAGCTCCTCGTCGTCAACCGTCAGCGTCTTCCCCACCTGGTAGAGGCCGTTGCCGTTGGGTAGCACCGAGCCGCCGGTCAGTTCGTCCTCGTCCACGGGCCGGCCGTCCCGCAGCAGCGTCAGGTTGATGTGGCGAGGGTAAAAGTCTGTGGCCAGGCAGGTGACTCGAGCTCCGCCCACCACCTGCTTCGTTAGGACGCGGACTCGAGGTCGAACCCGACGCATCACGAGGTTCTTCTCACGGTCCAGAAGGTTTTGAAGAATCTGGACGCAGACCGGTAGGTAGACTTTGGTCCAGAGCTTATGGACGTACGTACTCTTCGCCCAGTCCAACCACATCTCCCAGCTGTTGATGCCGGTGAACGTGAAGTCCGTCATGTTGTACATGAAGCTTTCTACTTCCTGCCCGTTGTTGGCTTCCCTGAACATGCTGAACACCGGCTGCCTGTCCAGAACCTCACAGCCTACCAGCCTCTGATGGACGACGACTCCTGTCAGGTTGAAGTTGTGCTTGGCCCAATTAAGTCTCTCCCTCATGTTGAAGATAATATCCTGCAGCACAGACGTGCCCTGCTGGCCCAGATCAAGCTCCGCCCCCTTCTCACCTCCACCCCCGACCCTCATCACCTGGTCCATCGTGGAGTCATAGTAACCAACCTGGATGTCGTCCAGCTTCAGGACCATATTGAACTCTGGAAACACAGTTGACCCTGAGATGGACGAAGCCAACACCCACAGTGAGTGTCGTCCTGAACCTGATGGGAACAAAGCATTATGGGTAAGAGGGAAACATCAATTTAATAATATTTACAGAAATACTTTTACATTTATACGTTTGTCAGACACTATAATCTGTAGTTCCTGTCTCTGCCTGTAGAGGACAGTGTTCCTGTAGTTCCTGTCTCTGTCTGCAGAGGACAGTGTTCCTGTAGTTCCTGTCTCTGCCTGTAGGGGACAGTGTTCCTCTAGTTCCTGTCTCTGCCTGTAGGGGACAGTGTTCCTGTAGTTCCTGTCTCTGTCTGCAGAGGACAGTGTTCCTCTAGTTCCTGTCTCTGCCTGTAGGGGACAGTGTTCCTGTAGTTCCTGTCTCTGTCTGTAGAGGACAGTGTTCCTGTAGTTCCTGTCTCTGCCTGTAGAGGACAGTGTTTCTGTAGTTCCTGTCTCTGCCTGTAGAGGACAGTGTTCCTGTAGTTCCTGTCTCTACCTGTAGGGGACAGTGTTCCTCTAGTTCCTGTCTCTGCCTGTAGAGGACAGTGTTCCTGTAGTTCCTGTCTCTGTCTGCAGAGGACAGTGTTCCTCTAGTTCCTGTCTCTGCCTGTAGGGGACAGTGTTCCTGTAGTTCCTGTCTCTGTCTGTAGAGGACAGTGTTCCTGTAGTTCCTGTCTCTGCCTGTAGAGGACAGTGTTTCTGTAGTTCCTGTCTCTGCCTGTAGAGGACAGTGTTCCTCTAGTTCCTTTGCATTACTTCAGCAGCAGCTTTAAAACGTAAAAGTTCTAAAAACATCAAAGTCTGTAGGACATGATGACACATCTCAATGTTATGACCTCTTAGAAACAAAACAATAAGTAATTAAAATGATGAATCATCAAAATAATTGATAAAGATCAGACATGAACAGACCGGTGAGCCTTCGTAAAAACACTGAAGCACAGAAACTTGTTTACAGCAGAATTTCAGTACCTGAACTCGTCGTCTGGAGGAGGAACAGAGACACAAACATCAGCTGGAAGACCAACATATCGATTAATCTGAATCTGATCGATCTGTATTAGAAAATATCGATTAATCTGAATCTGTATTCGTTCCGTCTGTTTCTGCTTCTCAACTCTTTCACTTTCTCTCCGTAAATACTTTGAACCAATCAGCATCCTTCAGTCAGCTGTCTCCGGGCAGATTAAAAGAATTCTGAACAGCCAGAGAAAGAAAGTGCGTCACAGGTGAGTCACCTGATCACCTGTAATTTACTGTTCAGCCTACAGGGGGCGCTGATGCTCTGATTTACAGAAGTTACAAACTGTTCCTCACTTTGTTTCTGTGACTGAGTGAACTGCCTGTGTGTGTGTGTGTGTGTGTGTGTGTGTGTGTGTGTGTGTGTGTGTGTGTGTGTGTGTGTGTGTGTTGTTGGACTTGGGCTCCTGCTAAATAACCAAAATGTGTCAGCCCCCAGTCCTGCGTGTTCTTTAATGAGGCAATAGGAGAAGATGTCAGGCTCCAAGATATTTATTTAACAGCAGCAGAATAACCATTTTACAGAGCTCTGGGTCCAGACTATGTTTCCCTGACCGCAACAGAGTATGTGTCAGTTCACGAAGTCTGAGCTTCTGACTTTCCCTCACCCAGTCTTCTTATAGTCCAGACACCAAAAAGTCATGTGTATTGATGTATCCTTTGTTGGTTGGAGGAGGTGATGGTTGTCTTCCTTCACATCCTGGAGTCCTCCAGACAGCCGTCTGTTCCTGTTTGTGCCTCAAAGAACAACAGTATGTGACCCCAAAGGTTGCAGACCCCCTCCTGTGACCTTTTCGTTTGGCACAGTACTCTCACTCTCATTCACAACCACACCCTGTTGTTTACACCTTCATTCACAACCACACCCTGTTGTTTACACCTTCATTCACAACCACACCCTGTTGTTTACACCTTCATTCACAACCACACCCTGTTGTTTACACCTTCATTCACAACCTTTCCTCTACACCTTCATTCACAACCACACCCTGTTGTCTACACCTTCATTCACAAACACAGCCTTTCGTCTACCCCTTAGGATTAATAGTTGATAATACGACCTATATATAATTAATATGATATGGCATATATATATGTTGTATTATTGTAAACATAACCTAGCACAGAATCGCACAATTCCCCCTTTTGGTCTCTCACAGGAGACCAACAACTGTAAGAAAGAAAGAGAACACAAATCAATGCAAAAGAGACATGGGTGCATACAAACAAATCCTACACCACATTCTCCTCATCATCCTCCTCCCTGTCCATCAAGGCCAGCTCCCCTTCCAGGAGCAAGGACATCTGGTAGGGAGGAGGGTTGCCCGTCTTCTCCACAGTGGCCACGATAATGCGACTGCACAATGACCTAATGCAGGGAACACAACAACAGCACACAATGCAAAAGCACACAACATCCCCAAAATCGAGAGGAATACCGAGACCACCACATTCTTCCATTTCCCAAACCATTTTCCTAACCAATCACCCAGAGGATTAGCAATCCCTGACATCTCATGCATTTCTCGGGAAAGAATTTTCAAACCTTCTAAGGCTTTTGTGACTGACCCATCAGGAGCTGTGTTGTTGGCGATATACGTACAGCACTGATCCCCGAACATGTGGCACACACCCACTTTTTCAGCCAACAGCATGTCCAACGCCATCCTATTCTGCACCATCATCAGCGAGGTCGCCACCAACTGCTCAGATAGCCCCGCTACCGCGTCCCGTGTGGCATTTGCCAGCCTGAGGACATTGTAATGTACAAAATTAATTCTATCAACATTCTTATTGGGTGTAATGGGGAACAGAGCAGATATAATAGGGAGATTTTCAAACCCAGCAGCCACTTGATCAACTAATTTATATTCGTCTGGCACTCCTCTCGGGACGCCAATGGCATCCATGTAGGTGGAGGATCCGATGCCAAAAGCGTCCGTGCACGGGAGTGTGTGCCCGTTCCGTTGCCTTTGTAGCCCAGCAAGGTTAAAGGTAGGCCCAACCTCACCAGTGCACAGGTGCCGCCCCACTGAGGTGGGAGCTGAACATACAATGTATATTCCCCACAATACCAAAAAAGGTCGGCTCTGCCCCATGTCATCTGTGTTCTATTGGACCAATTGGATACGCCAATGTTATGTAAACACCAACTTGGATCCACGTTTCCCAGCTCCCGCTCGCCTGTGCTGGAGAAACAGGTATAATTACCTTTTCTTGGTGTGAATACAGGTGGGATGGTGGTGTTCTTAACTGGGGGAAAAATCCCACTCAAGGTGTCGCAGCCCCCTGGATGCGCCTGCATGGTGAGTTTCAGCATGCAATTAAACCCTGTAGGATCTATATCGGGAAACAGTGGAGCAGGGACAGTGAACAGCGTGGGCCTCGCTGAGGAGCATGCAACACAGTCAGACATATTCTGAGACAATGCGGTGGCTGATAGCCAATCTAGCCACGTGTTCTTGTCATTATATCCGGTGGCGATATGGAGCAAAACGACAGGTGTGATCTTTTCAGGAGGGCTCGTCGCCACTTTCCCAGATTTGTCAACCGTTACTACAACCTATCCTTTGCGCCCCGGGGTAGTGGTGGTCTTTATAGTAATTTTCACCAGTCCTGTGTGATCTTTCCCTCTCTGATCAACTCCAAGCGTGAGATACAGTGATTGATAGGCCATAAACCCAGTTATAGAGAGCCTCATAGCGTTTTGTCCAGGCACATCCATGCCTTTGCACAAATGAAATTTGGAACCCACTGAGTCGTACTGACGAGAACCCCATGATTTTGGGCCTCGAGTCCATCCTTGCACGTCCTCCCAGGAGCCACACTGCGGTGGGACATGTGTGGCAATGCACCAATATATGTCATAATCTCTCCAATAATTGGGGTTACCATAACATGAGATTACATCGCATAAATCAAACTTGAACAGAGTGGATGAACCTCTGATGTAATTCAGCTCTATACCCCCGTATTAAGTCAGCCATTTGTCTGCGTGTTCTGATGCTCTGTTTTCCCGCTCCTGGTGTGGCATCGGCCCTTTAAACCACCACAGTATTGACGCAACAATTATTACAGATATTACACTACATGCACATACCCACTGCCGGCGTGGCTCCATTGTAACTACAACTTTCCAGATGTTGCTGTTCGATATCTTCTCTGTATTGTTAGTAAAAAATGTTTTACTCACACGCCCTTTTCACCTTCTTATTACAGCTCACATCACATTACCGCTACAGCACTTCATACATTGCATATATATGAAAAACACACAATCACAGTTCTTTCGCACAGTTGTTTTTTTTTTTTTTTGTTTTTTTTTTTCCTCCCTCTTCCACTTATTGTTGATCCTGATTTGTCAGATCAACTGTTACTTGACCCAGCGTCCGCTGGGGTGGGTCTGTTGCCGTGCACTGTGACCAGTGATACCAGTTCTCTCCTTTGCCGTCCAGCCGGACTGCGTGTGTTGTCCTCTCCTTAACTCTGTATGGTCCGGTCCGGTCCACCTTGGTTCCGACCACTTCCTCTTGATCACCTTTAGGAGGACCCACTCCGCTGTATGTGGTGTTCCTGGTTCACTGCCCCCTTTTGTCTCTGCCACCTGGGTATAGAAACCTGACACCAAAGCTGTTAGTTGATCATAGTATGGCTTATATTTCATCCAAGAACTGGTTTCGATCGTCACCGGGTTTCCTGCGCCTGGACCTGGAAACTGCTGTCCAGTCCACAGCTCAAAAGGAGTGAACCCTGTGGTAGAATTCACAGAGCTGCGCACTGCCATCAATGCTACTGGCAGAGCCTCCACCCAGGACAGCTTGGTTTGCGCACATACTTTACTGATTTTACTTTTCAGTGTCTGATTCATTCTTTCTACCCTCCCCTGTGACTGAGGGTGGTAGACGGCACCAAATGCGTGTTTTAGGCCCAAATGTTTTTCTACTTCTTGTAAGTCTTTATTTTTGAAATGGGAGCCGTTATCTGAACGGATGTGACGAGGAAACCCATGCACGGGTATGTAGTGATTTATCAAGAATTTGATCACTGTTTTTGCATCCTCTTTTTTAGCAGGTATTGCCTCTGGCCAGCCAGTGTATGCATCCACGGCTACCAGGAGGTACCTGTGTTCTCCCACTCTGTCAATCATGTCGGTGTAATCAATGATAATGTCCTGCCCCGGTAGTGGTGGCAGGGGACACTGTCTTTGGTGAGGCTTAATGGTCGCCTTTACATTGTATACCATACACACACTACATTCTCCCACGTGGTTTTCTATCATAGCCGGTAGAAATAGATGCCACCAATGGGTCTGATGTCTCTGCATCTGTTTCTGTCCACAGTGAGTGAGACCATGTGCTTCCTGTAATGTCCTCTGTACCAGGCCTGGTGGCAGAACTAGTCTACCATCCGGGGCTCTCCACAATCCATCCTGTTCTGTGGCTCCTCTGTCCTGCCATACACTGGTGTCCCATGGAGAGGCCTTTGTCTGCTCCTTTCTTATCATGTCTACATCACACTGTGGCAGCATGTCCTGTATTGTCCTGTCGGTTTGCAACATAACATATGCAGCTCCATATCCTGCCGCTCTCTTTGCAGCCTGGTCTGCTTGATCATTGCTCATTGCAATCCAAGTGTCTGTTTTGTCGTGTCCTTTACACTTCATGATAGCCACAGCTTTTAGCTTCATTAGTGCCTCCACCAGTCTCTTCATGTCTGCTTCATGTCTGATGGGTGTCTTGTCTGCAGTCAGGAATCCTGCTCTGATCCATTGTCTCAGCTCTATATGAACAGCACCCACTACATATGCTGAGTCTGTGTAGATGTTTACAACTTTCCCTTCTGCCCATTCTAGTGTTTTAATCATGGCCTGTAGTTCTGCTATCTGAGCTGACTCTTTCCCAACTACTGGCTCTGCTACCACTTCCTCAAATCCTTCCTATGTTCTCCTGACCACCGCTAGGGCTGCTTTCAGTCCTTCCACTGGAAGTCTGTAGCAACAGCCGTCGGTGAACAATGTTTCCTCAGCTTCCTGTAAGGGAGTACTCTGTAGATTCTCTCTCACCCTGACATCTTTCTGCACTCTTTCCTCACACACATGCGGCTCTCCTTCTCCCATGTTGTCTGCCATGTTAATGCCTTTGTGTGTGTATGTGATGTGTGGTGCTGTCAGTGTTTTGTCCAGCCTGGTCTGTCTTAATGATGACATGGTGAATGCTGTAGAATTCACATATGCCACGACTGTGTGTGTGGTGAGTACTATTAATTGATGTTGCATGACTATGTGTGCCGTTTTCTGCAAAATCTTTGCCACTCCTGCTGCATGTCTTGTGCATGGTGGGTGCCTGTTCTCTGTAGCATCTAGTGTCACACTTACATACATCAACACTTTCCGCTCACCCCCCTTTTTCTGAAACAGCACATCATTTGCTGTCTGGGCTGTTTCAGAAACATCCAGATAGAATGGAACTTTGTAGTCCGGGACAGCCAGATCAGAAGCAGTGCTAAGAGCGTTTTTGAGTGATATAAACGCCATTTCCGCCTGCGTGGTCCAGATTAAGGGTGCACTGAGATTCCTCATGCCCTGTTCGTTTACCATAGCCCTCAACGGGGCAGTCAAACAACCATACAAAGGGACAAAGTGTCTGCTGAATCCCGTCAGCCCCAAAAATGATAACATGTCCTTGACTGTGACGGGTTTAGGATGATGCAGGACAGTATCTCTATGTGATCCGGATACGCCGGTCCCACTTTGAGACACAACCCTGCCCAAAAACGTCACTGACTGGCGGCAGCATTGCAACTTGGACCGAGAGACCTTAAATCCAATCTGGAAAAGCCGGAGTAGCAACATTTCAGTGGCCTTAAGACACAGGGCGGGGTTCGGGGCTGCTAAGAGGAGGTCATCTACATACTGGATCAGTACGACACCAGGTGGTAACGTCAGATTCGTCAGCTGGTCTCTCAAGGCTTGATTAAACAACCCCGGCGAGAGAATGAAACCTTGCGTGTGTACCGCAGCTGTTGACCCTGGTATGTAAATGAGAAAATATTACGCAGGGATGGTTCTAATGGCAGACAGAAAAACGCATTAGCCAGGTCAATACAGGAGAACCACTTGTGGTCTGGTGTGAGGCCTGACATTGCCGTGTAGGGATTTGGAACAGGTACAGTGGGAGTCGCCACCACGCTGTTAACACGTCTCAGGTCATGTGCCATGCGATATTTGCCGGTGTTTTGTTTCTCAACGGGTAAGATAGGTGTGTTCCATGCACTACCCGACCGCTCCAACACTCCTGCATTTAAAAGACCGACAATAGTGTATCCTATGCCTACCTCCGCCACCTGTTTGTGGGGATACTGTTTCTGCCAAATGGGTGTGTAATCAGTGAGTGAGAATGTGATAGGTTTGACTCCACCACAGAAGCCCACATCAGTGGGGCCTGTGGACCATAATGCCTGTGGCAGTAAGTCCAGCATGTGAGCGGAGTCGGGGTGGTCAGTCTTTTCCCTGCCGTGATAACGTTCAATTTGTTGATGTTCCAGGGTTGTCTTGTCAGTGAGAAGTTTTGTAAGTCTGTATGCCTTCTCAGTAGGTGAGAACGACAGATGAGGAATCTGGGTGTGCAGCCAATCAGTTTGTGCGAGCAATCGTTTAGTCATTGGGCCCAAGTCTTTGGCCTGATGTCCCGTATGTACTGCGAGTGTGATATGTGGTGTAGCCTCGGTGGACATTTTATACCATTGTATTTGGTCCCACGTCAGGTCAACCGCTGCCGCCACCCCCTCTGGACCCATAAAAATGCATGTGGACTGTATTGACCATTCCACATCCGCCACTTCCTTTTCAAATGCTTCGTGATATACTTCATCATCATCCCGATCATAATATAGGGTTACATGGAGGGGATCAGAGGGAGGAGCATGAGGATGGAGAGTGGCAATCCAGGGTTTCCACTCCTGAAACGTTGACCAGACTCCGCCCCCGGTGGTGGGTTCCGGTAGTACAGTTCCCCAATAGATGTCCGCCCATCTGCCTGGTGCCGAGGGCGAGTTGTCTGCGGACAACATCATCTGTGACCCTGAACACATCGAGTTCAACGAGCAGTTTAGCGACGTGCCATTCGGAAAAGTCACTACCACTCCTTCTGGGCTGCACAAAATGGATGCTCCTGTTCTGATCAAAATGTCTCTCCCCATAAAATTTACAGGGCAGGTTGGGGCCGCGATGAACTGATGTGTGAATGACTGTCCAGCCACTACCGCATGGAGTGGTGTTGTGAGAGGCAGGTGTTCAGATTTTCCCGAGAATCCAACAAGCTTGATTGTCGAGTGTGAGAGTTTGTCTGGTGGCACATTGTCAGCTAGCGTAGAATAGCGAGCACCAGTGTCTACTAGGAAGGGCAGGTCCTTTTGTAGTACTCTCATTGTCATGTAGGGGTCTGCCAACCCCACATGGCTGGTGTTTCTCGGGCCTCCTCAGAACCACCCCTCATGGGAGCGGGGGTCTTGCATCTGGGGGTACTGTCCAGGTGGTGGGGGTGGTGCTACCCCTGCATTTGGGGCTTGATGGTTGTAGCCTTGCGGAGGGAATGGAGGCGGGTCCGGTCGGGGCCCTGGAGAGTACCACCCATTTCCTTGTGGGCAGGTCCTGAACCAGTGATCAGACTGTCCGCATATAAAACAGCTGTTCCCTCTGGGCGGTCCTCCTCTCATGCCATCTCCCCGAGCTCTACCTCTGAACCCTCCCCTGTTCTGTCTGGGCCCCTGCCAATATTGTGGAGGAGCGGGTGGCCAATTAGAATACTGTGGAGAGGGTGCATATGGCATCATCATGTGGGTCTGAAGTGGAGGTGGAGCCAGCGGTGTCTGCTGTGGTTGAGTCGGTGGTGTGTGCATGTGTGAAGTGTCGGGTTGAGGTGTCGGTTGTACCACCATTTGTGCCTCCCCCTTGTGACCTCTTTTTGTTGCAGTAGCTCTACTTCGAGCATCCTCTAATTGCAGTTTTAACAGCTGGGTCTGTGCCGCGTTCAGACCATCATCCTTCTCTTTTTGCTTCTGTTGGTGAGCTCTAGTGTGGTGCGCTAAATGTTTTTCCCACTGTTGACTGTCAGATCCTAACATGTCTGGATTAGCCTCCATGTTATCCTGTACTGACCGTGGCATTCCTCCTAATACAGCTTTACGGAAAAGAGTGGCTTGCAGGGGGCTCGAGCTAGGATGTGTCCCAGCCACCTCCGTCCAGGTGTTCCTGCACTTAAGTAAAAATTCTGCCACACTCGCTCCGTCTTTATATGTGAATGTCAGACAGTGCATCGCACCCAGCGGTGGGGGAAACCTCTCCCTCATTGCTTTTCCAATTCTTGTGGCCTTAGGGGTAAAGAGAGAATCATCTCGTTCGGTCCCTGTGTCGGCTGATATCTCAATTTGTGTGGTCTCGTGTGCAGCCAGCTGGCGGCCAATCAGTGCTCTCCAGTCACCCATAGCTAATGTATGTCCCTGGGTGAGTTGGCAGAACTTTGCCATCCAGGTGCCACCCCCTTCTGATGGGCTGGGCATTTTTTCCAGGATGCCATTCATGTCTGTGAACGAAAAGGGCTGATACACCAGCCCCTTTCCAGGGCCTTTGTCTAAGAGGGGCATCATCATGTGACGGGGTCTATCCTTGGAGCGGGTGTTGTATGAGTGTGAATGTGAATTTGGTTTTATGGTAGACTTATGTTCTGGGTGAGGGGAGGAGAGAAGCAAGCGCCCATTAAGTTGGGCTGCAAACTCTACCGGACCGTTTTCGTCTGATTCTGTCTCGCTGTGGTGTGATTCACTCCCTGTCTCTGATTCCTCACCCTCTCTATCCCCTCCCCGCTCATGTTCTGGTCTCCGCCTACTTTCAGTGCCTCCCTGTTCCCTCAGCGAGTGATGGTCACGCTCTCGACGCGCTCTGACCTCCCAGGGTTCCTGGGTTGGGTCTGCAGGCGTGGAGGTATACATTCTGTTCTTTCCTGTCTCAGTCGTGGGCTGTTCTGCCGTCCATGGTGCTTTCAGGCCCTGTTCTACCTCTTCCACCATCGATGTCAGTCGGGTCAATTTACTCTGAATCTCGCCCTCCATTCTGAGATGTTCTTGTGCTAGTAGTTCATACTCCTCTCGAACCCTGTCTGCTCCTGGCCTTGGGCCCTCGTCTGGCACCGGAACGGCCTCCACAGTTCCACCTTTTATGGCGAACAGTGGTGCCTGTATCCGTGGGCCCAAGACATAAGGAGGGGGTGCAGTTGACTGAGACAGGTCAGGATACAATTTCGGTGCTGAAGTCATGGGGGGTAGGTCGGTTTTGTCCGTCGTGGTAGTCATAATCTGCAGTGTGTCATCTGGTCTTTTCGTCACCTGCTTTTTCCGTTTACTCTCCCACACTTGCTGTGTGGCTCCGCCTGCTAATGCCATATTATGCAATCTTCTCCTATCCTGCATCTCTTCCTTTTCCTTTTTCCACTTCCTTTTTTCTGTCCACCCCTTAGGACCACCTTCTTCACATTTCTTTATGTCTTTTCTGGTCTTATTTTCTGCTCTACTCAGCCATGGCCACACCACCATCATGTCCTGGTCTGAGGGGAATCCTTCAGTTCGTCCCATAACTTATCATATTCTCTCATCTCTCTTTTTCTGACTCCCTTGTCACATCCACTACTCAACTGCATCCTCATGAGAAC
>NW_027185237.1:558537-601037 GCF_022577435.1 Embiotoca jacksoni | reverse complement strand
TCAAAATGGTGGACTTCCTGTCGAGTTGACGTAACGGTGCAATGTAACTTTTTTGTGCGTCCAGGTGTGATACACGTGTCCACCGGATTTGGTGAATTTAGGTAAATGTGGCCGCCGGGGCATCTCTGTAGGAGGCGCTCTCGAGCCATTTGGCCACGCCCACTTGCGACTCCACGAGAATACGACATTTTTCACCGGGAGACAAATGTGTTTCCACTTTCATGAGTTTTTGAATATGATAAAACCTCCAAAAAGGAAAATCACTTTACGCAAGAATAAGAACGTCCAAGAACATTTTTACAAAATACAAATATAACAGGGCTTTCACACCGATTCTCGGTGCTCGGACTCTAATAAAACCACAAAGTGAAAGCAAAAGAATGAAACAGCTTATTGCATGTTCTTTCTTGAATATAATGTTTTACATTATGGACTACATGCAGAAGTTAGTAATCCATATTATGGATGAGAAACTTTACTTTTAGGTTATTAGTTTTGCAGGAACGTGCAAATTCCACGTAATGTTCCAGGCGGGAATTGAACCCGATATCTTCAGACAGAGAGACGACAACGCTGACAGGTTCACCACTATGCTGGCTTCCATAACTTGAACGGAAGTCATACTTATAGCATGTCGTGCAAAATATGACTTTTTGATCATATTTCTGATGACATGTTATAGTATGACTTTTTTATGACTTTTTGGAGTATGACCTTTTTCTGAACTGACATGTCTCAAGTTACTTCTCACTGAGGCAACTCAACCAGTACACCATGAAAAAAAAGTCTCTTTTGGACTTTATTTTTTTACCTTTGGTTTGTGGCTGTGGCTTACCCTTACAGGGACTCGCCTTAGGAGGTCTCGCCCTCCGTGAAACTCGTGTGTTACTTTGGCAGGTAAACCGTGAACCATCTGTGTTACCTCGGCGGGGCTCGAACCCGTGTCTTCAGGAGGTCGTTTCCAGCTGGCAGTTGGCGTCGTAGACCGCAGGCCTCCTCCGGTCCGATTAATCTGAATCTGATCGATCTGTATTTGTTGGGGATTCGACCCAAGAGACTGGTGTACAGATGAGTATTGACCACTACAGGGTTCCAGTCAGAGAACACGGACATCTGATGGTTCCACACGTTACTGGATTGAGTTTAGCACAAAGTATTATAACTTGGAGACAGATGGAAAGATGGAATGATTGACAGGTGGAATGATTGACAGATGGAATGATTGACAGATGGAGTTTCTGAAATAAACACAGAAAGTGAATTACAGAACTGAATTATCAGCAATAGTTAACTTTAATTAAGCATTAATACACATTCACAGGAATACAGGCTCGCTAGCCAGATTATTTGATTTGATTTGATTTTTTTGATTTTATTCACTTTATTAATCCCCGAGGGGAAATGTCTTCACTACAGCAGGGGGGCTCTCAGGGGGGAGCTGCTGCAACAGGCTGCCACTAGCGCGGCGCCAGGTAACCTGACCTGAGGTGCATGTTTTTGGATGATGGGAGGAAGCCGGAGAACCCGGAGAGAACCCACGCAAGCACAGGGAGAACATGCAAACTCCGCACAGAAAGGCCCAGGACCGGATTCGAACCCGGAACCTTTTTGCTGTGAAGCGACAATGCTAACCACTGCACCACCGTGCGCCCTTTAGATTAGCCACTAAGCTCAGCGTTGGGCTATTATTTGAACGGCTAATTGCATAACAAACACTTACTAACACCAAATGCACTTAAGAACATAAGTACAGCTATAAACGGAACCGTTTTACCACATAAATCCAAAGTTACAGTACTATGACATCATCAATGACTCGATCTGACTATACTGTCGGTCCTGCGTAGCATATACGATTAGCGCAACCGGAAGCGGAAACAGTTGGCGGCATCAAAATAAAGTTTCAAGATAAGAGCGTCGTAACCGTGTTGTCTCTGTCCATGAAGAATTGGCAACAGCCGCCCCCACATTTGAGCAGCAAATGTGTAATAACAGGAATTCTTCATGCATCATTAGCATCATCCTTGAGCTCAGGGAGCTGGATCAGATGAGCAACTGGTCTTGTGTAGACTTTACTGTTCACCAGGACCTCTGCGGTCCTGATACATCCGTCCTGACTAGGGACTGTCTTACAAACCTTCCCAATGGGCCACCGAGCCCTGGGAAGCGATGGGTCAATGATCAGAACGACTGAACCCACAGTGATGTTATCAGCGGCCTTCTGCCACTTCTGCCGTGTTTAAAGAGTGGGCAGATAGTTCTGTGTGAACTGGATCCAAAACTGGTCCACAAGTGTTTGACAGTAGCGCCATCTCCGTCTTCCCATGCCTGCGGGGGCATAGGCCACTTGAGTTAGCGATGCATCCCGCCGCCCCATGAGAAGGATGTTAGGAGTGATGGGGTCAGGGTCAGCAATATCAGCTGACACATACCCTAGTGGTTTCGAGTTTAGGATCCCTTCGACCTCCACTAAGGTCGTGTAGAGGACGTCTTCAGAGACTGACTGGCCTCCAACTGCAGCTTCAAGGCCGGCTTTTATGGAACGAACCTCTCTCTCCCATACTCCACTGAAGTGAGGAGCGCTCGGCGGGTTGAACTTGAAGTCGATCCGGTATTCCATCAGTTGTTCCTTCAATTGTGGTTCCATGGCTGCGAAAGCCTCACGGAGTTCTCGCTCAGCGCCACGGAAATTGGTACCGCAGTCTGATAGTATCTCCTTCGGTCTGCTGCGCCTCGCGATGAATCGACGAAGAGCAAGGAGGAAGGCATCTACATCCAGAGAGTTGAGGAGTTCAATGTGGATGCTGCAGGTCTTGAGACACTTAAAGATGGCACCCCAGCGCTTTTCCGTCCTCCTGCCTATCTTGACCAGGTAAGGGCCAAAACAGTCGACACCTGTTGAGTAGAAAGGTGGACAGAGGAGCTGGAGGCGCTGTGGTGGCAGGTCCGCCATCTGCAGGACTTTGGGCTGAGCTCGCCAGCGTTGGCAGGATGGACACTTGAGCTGGTGGTGTCTGACAGCTTGTCGTCCTCGCAAGATCCAATACTGCCTTCGCAGTTCTGCAAACACCCGCTCCGTACCTGGATGGAGCAGACGTTCGTCCATGTGTTTGATGAGGAGCTTCGTTGCTTCGTCTACTTGTTCTGTGTCCTCCTCTCCTCTCCTCCTGTGGCCACGCCCCTCACCAGTCCCAGCAGCTGCAGCCACTCACCCCTGATCACCACCTGCAGGTGTGCTGCATCTCCCTGATCACCTCCCCGGACTATATGTACCCTGCCGCTGCACAACTCTGGTTGTCAGTTCATGTGTTAGTCACCCGTCCGTCCTCCGTCTGTTCTCCGTCCGTCCTGTTCCTTCTGTTCCTCCTGCAGAGCTCCCTGTCGGAGTCACCAGTCGGTGGAGTTGCCCTCCCGAATCGGAGGATTATAGACTCTGTTTTTTCCAGCGGTCCTGTCCGCTGGTCTGCCGGCTGCCCTGCCAGCCGTGTCTCCCTGGATCTGTCGGTTGATTTGCCCTCCCGACTGGAAGCAAGTGGACACGATAGGTGCCACCTTTTTGTTTGTTTGTTTGTTTTTGTTTATTGCAATAAAGACTGTATTTTGGAACCGATACCCGAGTCTGTGAGCCTGCATTTGGGTCCTGGTAAACACCACCACATAACAGCTTAACATGTTCAAGTAGCACGTGATATTTGTACTTCTAAGACAGTTCTGTATGAGGCTCAAGCAGGTTATCTACAGCCAGCTTCAGATTAGCAAACTCCTTTTCGCTGTCAGTGGAGAAGTCTGGGATTTTGGGTGTTGGCACATCGTATGCAGAGCGGTGTGGCAGACCAGGGCTGTGTGGGGTCACAGTCTGACCTGATGGCAGCTGCATCTGATGAACTGTAGATGAGTTACCTCTGGGGACAGGTAGAGTCTGCTCGAGTGCTGGTGTTGATGAAGGCACTGGAGCATAGTGAGTTGGACCATAGTTGGAAGAGGCGTGAGGCATCACTTGTGGTGAGTGGTAATGCTGTGCGGCTGGATAGCTGTAAGAGACCGCTATAGGCTCATGGACCGGAGCAGGAGCAATCAACTGTCCACGTACTTGTCCTGTATCTCCACAGGAGCGAGGCAGCCCTGAGGCATGAGGCTGCAATGGGTCTGGCCTGGTAGGGTACTGCTGGACCAGAGGAGGTGTCATCATGCCTGATGACATTACAGAACACGAGGAGCCCGAACGCTCCGATGAGGCTGGAAGAACAGAATTTAGTCTCTGTTCTCCTGCTATAGGAGTGGAGGCTCTAACTTCGGTCTCGACCTCTGGTCTCCAAGACGTGTGTCCTGTTATAGGTCCACCAGCCTGAGGCTCCGTGTCCTTAGCCAGCTCCTCTGGCGTTGAAAGCGAGCGACTTGGGGAGAAGAGAGACATCTGGGGTTGAGGGAGATGAGGGTGTTGATGGGGGGTGGTGCTCTTCCTGGTGTCATTACCTTCATCCATCTGTTCTTCCATCAGGAAGGAAGTGATGTGCTCCAGCAGCTCCTGACGACAACGTCTGGTTTCATACTGCTGGAGTTTGTGTGTCAGTTGAACCACTTCAGCGTCCTCTTCCTTCTCATTCCTAGAGATGGATTCGATGAGTCGTTTCAGTGAAGTGGTGTTCAGCAGGACATCGGAGCTCGGGCTGTGTGAGGCTGGACGTCTGTCCAGATAAGAGGCTGCATCCTCTGCTCCTCTGTAGAGTGGGAGGGAAGGGCAGGTCGCTGTGGACTGTAGGCGAGGACGTAGTCCTCAAGATGTTTGGGGACGCGATGATGTCTCACATGACGCTGTTGATCTTCGAAATGAGGCTGTTGGGTAAATGTATCTTCAGATGCCATCTTCTGTGGTAGTCAATTAATCCGGCTCGAAGGACCATTTGTTGGGGATTCGACCCAAGAGGCTGGTGTACAGATGAGTATTGACCACTACAGGGTTCCAGTCAGAGAACACAGACATCTGATGGTTCCACACGTTACTGGATTGAGTTTAGCACACAGTATTATAACTTGGAGACAGATGGAAAGATGGAATGATTGACAGGTGGAATGATTGACAGATGGAGTTTCTGAAATAAACACAGAAAGTGAATTACAGAACTGAATTATCAGCAATAGTTAACCTTAATTAAGCATTAATACACATTCACAGGAATACAGGCTCGCTAGCCAGATTATCCACTGAGCTCAGCGTTGGGCTATTATTTGAACGGCTAATTGCATAACAAACACTTACTAACACCAAATGCACTTAAGAACATAAGTACAGCTATAAACGGAACAGTTTACCACATAAATCCAAAGTTACAGTACTATGACATCATCAATGACTCGATCTGACCATACTGTCGGTCCTGCGTAGCATATACGATTAGCGCAACCGGAAACGGAAACAGTTCGCGGCGTCAAAATAAAGTTTCAAGATAAGAGCGTCGTAACCGTGTTGTCTCTGTCCATGAAGAATTCACAACAGTATTCGTTCCGTCTGTTTCTGCTTCTCAACTCTTTCACGTTCTCTACGGAAATACTTTGAACCAATCAGCATCCTGCAGTCAGCTGTCTCCGGGCAGATTAGAGAAGTTCTGAGCAGCCGGAGAAAGAAAGGTGTCACAGGTGAGTCATCACGGTCGGTTCTACATTTTCTGAAGTTAAATCTGATTTTAAAAACTTATTTCTGGAAAAGTTGGGAAAAAAATTTTAAATGCAAGAAAAAAGAAAACAAAAATTGAAAACACAACCTGTGATTTGTTTTTTTAAAACTGTCTTGAAACTTTATTTAACTGACAAAAATACAAAGAAAAGATTTCCAGTGTTTAAACAAAAAAGGAATTTGACGCTTGAAACTTTAAAGCTGCAAATTTATGAAAGTTCATGTTGAAACTGACCTTTGACCTTTGATTACCAAAATCTATACATGTCATCCATATGTCCAAGTGAAGATCCCTCACGGCATTCCTGAGATTTTGTGTTGACAAGAATAGGAAACATGTGAGGTCACAGTGACCTTGACCTTTAACCCCTGACCACCAAAATGGTATCGGTTCGATATCGAGGCACGATGAACGTTTGGGACAAATTTGAGGAAACATCCTGGAGGCCTTCCTGAAATATTGTCTTACGGGACAGACTGGATGAGAGTAACGTGAGGTCACAGTGACCTTGAACTTTGACCTTGACAAAATCGTAACAGACAAACGGAGAACGTGAAATCAAACCGCTGGAGGCTTCAAACCGACCGTGACGTCACCCGTCGGTTTGTGAGCTTCGAGTTCGGTGTTTTGAGCCGTCGCTATCTCGTTATTTGGAGCAGGAAGTGACCATATTTGGACGAGCTGGGGGAGGAGCCGGCGGTGGATCTGACCAATCTGATTGGAAACCTGACGATACTACGTCCCGCCCACCGATAGCTGTAACCTGACTGCACCACAGGCCTGTCAATCAAACAGACACGCCCCCAAAAACAGGTCTTTTTGAATCTTCTTTTCTAATGAATGAAGGATTATTTCCAGAAGGAGTTTATCTAATGACACCGTGATGATTGACTGATGGAGTCTTTGTTGGAGCCCCTAGTGGCCTTCAGTGGTATCACACTTTAAAGAAATTTCTCAATGACCTCATTTTTCCGACCAGGAAGTTTTTGTCTATTTATATGCAGCCTGTGGTTGGAATAGAGTCAAAATAAGATGGTAAGTTCCCCGTTTTTAAACATTCAACAGGTAAACTGTAACAGGTGAGGTGGTCTTGTTTCACTTCAACAGCTAAAACAAACATTTCTCAACACCAGATTGCAGAGTTTTTACATCTTTTGCCTTCTAGCGGGCAGAATATCATGAAAAAGATTGAGGGAATGTGTAACGTGTAAGTTTTGTAGCATGAGTCCAGTATTTCCAGAAGACAGTTCAGAGGGAGGTGCTGCAGGTGTTCCTGGTTGTTACTCCGGGCTCTCACGCGTCGCCGGGTCTGCTGCTGCAGCTCGGTCCTGGTCTTCGGCCTCCTCCTCCTGTGTTTCCATGGCGACGCCATCCTACCTTTCCCTCCTCCTCCTCCACCACAGCACCACCACCACCAGCAGCACCAGCAGCAGAACGGCGACAGGAACGGAGACGACGGGAACTCTGTGCGAGCGCGAGAACTCGGCCCTCCAGCTCACCTCCATTCGGTTGTCGAGGCTCAGGTGAGACGCTGCACAGGTGTAGCTGTGTTTCCTCCGCAGCTCCTCGTCGTCAACCGTCAGCGTCTTCCTCACCTGGTAGAGGCCGTTGCCGTTGGGTAGCACCGAGCCGCCGGTCAGTTCGTCCTCGTCCACGGGCCGGCCGTCCCGCAGCAGCGTCAGGTTGATGTGGCGAGGGTAAAAGTCTGTGGCCAGGCAGGTGACTCGAGCTCCGCCCACCACCTGCTTCGTTAGGACGCGGACTCGAGGTCGAACCCGACGCATCACGAGGTTCTTCTCACGGTCCAGAAGGTTTTGAAGAAACCGGACGCAGACCGGTACGTAGAAGTTGGAGAAGAGCGTCTGGAAGTACGTACTCTTCCACACGTCCCACCAGATCTTCCAGTTGTTGCTGCCGTCGTACGTGAAGTGCGTCATGTTGTACATGATGCTTTCTACTTCCTGCCTGTTGTTGGCGCCCCTCAACATGAAGAACACCGGCTGCCCGTCCAGAACCTCACAGCCCGTCAGCCTCTGATAGACGACGACTCCTGTCAGGTTGAAGTTGTCTTTGGCCCAATTAAGTCTCTCCCTCATGTTGAAGATCATCTCCTGCAGCAAAGACGTGCCGTCCTGGCCCAGATCAAGCTCCGCCCCCTTCTCACCTCCACCCCCGACCCTAATCGCCTGGTCCATCGTGGAGTCATAGTAACCAACCTGGATGTCGTCCAGCATCAGGACAGCAGTGAACTCTGGAAACACAGTTGACCCTGAGATGGACGAAGCAAACATCCACATTGAGTGTCGTCCTGAACCTGATGGGAACAAAGCATTATGGGTAAGAGGGAAATATCAATTTAATAATATTTATAGAACTACTTTTACATTTATACATTTGTCAGACACTATATTCTGTAGTTCCTGTCTCTGCCTGTAGAGGACAGTGTTCCTCTAGTTCCTGTGTCTGCCTGTAGAGGACAGTGTTCCTGTAATTCCTGTCTCTGTCTGTAGAGGACAGTGTTCCTGTAGTTCCTGTCTCTGCCTGTAGAGGACAGTGTTCCTGTAATTCCTGTCTCTGTCTGTAGAGGACAGTGTTCCTGTAGTTCCTGTGTCTGCCTGTAGAGGACAGTGTTCCTGTAGTTCCTGTCTCTGCCTGTAGAGGACAGTGTTCCAGTAGTTCCTGTCTCTGC
Organism: Embiotoca jacksoni; assembly: GCF_022577435.1. Lineage (NCBI taxonomy): Eukaryota > Metazoa > Chordata > Actinopteri > Embiotocidae > Embiotoca > Embiotoca jacksoni. Next base: position 592,676 of record NW_027185237.1, on the reverse strand, counting down.
CTGTAGAGGACAGTGTTCCTGTAGTTCCTGTGTCTGCCTGTAGAGGACAGTATTCCTGTAGTTCCTGTCTCTGCCAGTAGAGGACAGTATTCCTGTAGTTCCTGTCTCTGCCTGTAGAGGACAGTGTTCCTGTAGTTCCTGTCTCTGCCTGTAGAGGACAGTGTTCCTGTAGTTCCTGTCTCTGCCTGTAGAGGACAGTGTTCCTGTAGTTCCTGTCTCTGCCTGTAGAGGACAGTGTTTCTGTAGTTCCTGTCTCTGCCTGTAGAGGACAGTGTTCCTGTAGTTCCTGTCTCTGCCTGTAGAGGACAGTGTTCCTGTAGTTCCTGTCTCTGCCTGTAGAGGACAGTGTTCCTGTAGTTCCTGTCTCTGTCTGTAGAGGACAGTGTTTCTGTAGTTCCTGTCTCTGCCTGTAGAGGACAGTGTTCCTGTAGTTCCTGTCTCTGCCTGTAGAGGACAGTGTTCCTGTAGTTCCTGTCTCTGCCTGTAGAGGACAGTGTTCCTGTAGTTCCTGTCTCTGCCTGTAGAGGACAGTGTTCCTGTAGTTCCTGTCTCTGCCTGTAGAGGACAGTGTTCCTCTAGTTCCTTTGCATTACTTCAGCAGCAGCTTTAAAACGTAAAAGTTCTAAAAACATCAAAGTCTGTAGGACATGATGACACATCTCAATGTTATGACCTCTTAGAAACAAAACAATAAGTCATTAAAATGATGAATCATCAAAATAATTGATAAAGATCAGACATGAACAGACCGGTGAGCCTTCGTAAAAACACTGAAGCACAGAAACTTGTTTACAGCAGAATTTCAGTACCTGAACTCGTCGTCTGGAGGAGGAACAGAGACACAAACATCAGCTGGAAGACCAACATATCGATTAATCTGAATCTGATCGATCTGTATTAAAACATATCGATTAATCTGAATCTGATCGATCTGTATTAGAAAATATTGATTAATCTGAATCTGTATTCGTTCCGTCTGTTTCTGCTTCTCAACTCTTTCACTTTCTCTACGTAAATACTTTGAACCAATCAGCATCCTTCAGTCAGCTGTTTCCAGGCAGATTAAAAGAGTTCTGAACAGCCAGAGAAAGAAAGGTGTCACAGGTGAGTCACCTGATCACCTGTAATTTACTGTTCAGCCTACAGGGGGCGCTGATGCTCTGATTTACAGAAGTTACAAACTGTTCCTCACTTTCTGTGTCTGAGTGAACTGCCTGTGTGTGTGTGTGTGTGTGTGTGTGTGTGTGTGTGTGTGTGTGTATGTGTGTGTGTGTGTGTGTGTGTGAGAGTGTGTGCTTGTCTGTCTGTGTGTGTGTGTGTGTGTGTGTGTGTGTGTGTGTGTATGTGTGTGTGTGTGTGTGTTTGTGTGTGTGTGTGTGTGTGTGTGTGCTAACCTTTGCCCAGCTTTCTGTCTGCAGTGGTGGACAAGGTGGACAGAGGAGCTGGAGGCGCTGTGGTGGCAGGTCCGCCATCTGCAGGACTTTGGGCTGAGCTCGCCAGCGTTGGCAGGATGGACACTTGAGCTGGTGGTGTCTGACAGCTTGTCGTCCTCGCAAGATCCAATACTGCCTTCGCAGTTCTGCAAACACCCGCTCCGTACCCGGATGGAGCAGACGTTCGTCCATGTGTTTGATGAGCAGCTTCGTTGCTGGGTGCTTTGGATCGAGCACAATCGGATGGATCTCTCCTCTGTTTGTATTCTGCAGCCTTCGTAGCCCCCCTCCTACCCGGACTAAGCAGGTTGAGGGGTCCCATTCTGGGGCGAGGCTGACCAAGCGGCTGTGGTTTGGCACCGGTTTCTGTGCTTTGAGAGCGGTGACCTCCTCTGGGAAGCTATGGGCTTGACACCTCCTCAGCAGAAGGATCTCCGCATCCTGGAGGTTAGTAGTTTGGTGATATTTCGGACCCTCGGCCGCCCCTTGAACACCCTGGCTTGCTTGACGAGTGGCCTCTACCAGCTCCTTCCATACACTGAACTGAGAAGCATCAGGGAGATGGTCCTTAGGTTCCACTGTTGTGAGGCAGCAGAACGTGATACCCTTTAGTTCAGCTGAGCTCACTGCTGTAGCATGCTCAGGCTTCTTTGGCCAGTGCTCAGCACTCTGCTTTAAGAATGGAGGCCCTTGACTCCAACGACCGGGCTCTGCCAGCTCCAAGACGGTCTTACCCCTGGTTATGTCGTCGGCTGGGTTGCTCCGGGTGTCCACGTACCTCCAGGCCTGTCGATCAGTGAGCTCCTGTATCTCAGATACACGGGTTCCGACAAACACCTCATACCTACAGGAGTCCGATTGGAGCCGCTCTAAAACTGCGGTGGAGTCAGACCAAAGGGTTGTCTGTCGGATAGTGAGCGTCATCTCGGTCTCTACGAGCTTGGCCAGTTGAGCTCCAGCTAACGCAGCGCAGAGCTCCAAACGTGGCACGGTCTGCTGCCTCTTGGGAGCTACTCTTGACCTAGCCATCACAAAGGAAGTGTGAATGTTGCCTCCTACATGTACTGTGAGGTAGACCACTGCCCCATCTGCTCGCTCGGACGCGTCGCAAAAGACGTGGAGTTCATACATATCTTCCACGGAGACTGGTGAGTAACGGCGGGGAATGGATACTTGACTGAGGTGTTGCAGCTCATTCTCCCATGTTTCCCAGGCTTGGCGGAGGGCTGTAGGCAGGTCAGGATCCTCCCATCATCTCTGTTTGGACCAGAGCTGCTGGATGAGTACTTTGGCACGCCCGGTGAAAGGCACGATGAACCCCAAAGGATCATATTGGCTAGCCAGTACCTGGTATGATGTCCCCATAGTCAGCGCTGCATGCTCAATGAGACGGGACTGATAGCTAAGAGTATCAGTGGCACAGTTCCACTTAAGGCCCAAGGCGGGCTCCAGCGGATCGGTCCGGTTCTGACTCAGCCATTGCTCCGTAGCAGAAGACCTGGTCTCAGTGGGGAGATGCGCTACCACGGTAGGTTGATTACTGGCCTACTGTCTGAGGTCGAACCCTCCCTCTGCTAGTAAGGTACGCAATTGATTGACTCTGTGCGTGGCGGCAGGCATGCTGGGGAGGCGCTCAAGGCAGTTGTCCACGTAAAAACTATGCTGCAGAGCATCAGGATAGCTTTCTCCATGGTTACGAGCGTGTTGTTGTAAAGCGAAGATGGCACAGCACCGGCTGCTCATTGATTCATACACATCTGGTGGGTCTTCACAGTGCAGATCTCTCCAGATGAACCGGAGGAGTGGTCGGTCCTCAGGCAGAAGACGAACTTGATGAAACATTGCGTGGATGACTCACAGCAACCTGATGCTGTCTGAATCATAGGACGCCGAGCAGCGACGGCCCCAACAAGGGTCCAGGTAGCAGTTGGTCGTTCATTGAGGCACCCTGATAACTGTAGGAGCAGTTGAAGACCAGATGTGGCTTCTTGTTGTGGCACACAAGGTGATGGGGGAGATACCATGCCTCCTCAGACTGGTTCACTTCATTAGGCAGAAGCTTCTTGACGTAACCGGCCCGGATAAGCTTGCCAATCTTCTCCGAATAGATAGCTGCCTTCCCCGGATCCTTCTTGAGCCGTTTCTCTGGCTCACAGATGAACTATGACTGAATGAGTCGAGCTGTTCAGTTTAGGGACTCCTCTCCTCCTCAGGAGGGGGGTTGCATAGCATTGAACTCCTTCAGTGTTGAACCTCTCCGTCTTTGTCTCTAAGAGGTTCATGGCTTCTTGGTCCTCACGGGAACGAACTACTATTTTCCCGTTACGAAATGGCAGAACGTCGAGTTGCCATAACTTCTCCACATTTCAGTACAGGAGGTCATTAGGAGGAACAACTGTGGTGAAAAGACATTGCTGCACTGCAGTTGGCTGGGATCCACACCTTTCAGCACCTTGCAAGGCCCATCCGAGGGCAGTGTGGATGGCAACAGGTCCTGTTAGCTCTTCTACGTACCGGCTTAGTGGCAGTAATCAGATGTACGTGAGATGATCTGAGCAACACCGCTGGATTGGCATTAAAGAAAGTCTTCAGTGGGATTCCACGAGGTGAGTGTGTCATCTTTGGAGTGTTTGCACTGGATAGGTCTGCTCTACCAGGTCTAGACCTGCAGCTGTAAATGCTCCCTGCACTTTGTAGCGCTTCTGTGGGTTATCTATGGGGGAGATTTGAAAGTTGACCTTTGACCCTTGTAGCTGTGTAAGGTCTGTCCGCACTGCATAGGGCAAGAGTCTCGGACTCACCGATCAACTGGAGCTGTTGGACGGCCTGTGGCGGGATGATAGTCCTCTGTGCGCCCTCATCCAGGATAGCAAAGGTCTCCATAGACTTTAACTTGCTGTGCAGCAGGACGGGGACCACTTTCAGCAGTACTTTGCTCGATGTAATGCTGGGTGTCAGGTAGACTCTGCTTTCTGTGGTCCCTGACTGTGAGTTGATGGATTGATGCTGTACTACGCCGTGAAGGACTTGGAGGTGAATACCACTGCAGTCGCTGCATGGTTTCTTGAGGTTGCACGATGAGTACGCGCACATTTCCAACAGCGCCTTCCCTCTGTTATCCACTTGTCCAGATCAACTGCTGCCTACTCTGTGATACTGCAACAGCGACTGATGTAATGTTCTTTGCTGTCACAGAAGAGGCATTATATTTTGAATGGTTTCTTAGCTTGTGTGTGGTTGCTGGAGGGGCTCTGCGGAGGAGGCCCTGTACTGTGATATACAGAGACACCTTCACCTTTGACTTTCGACGTGAACTTCTCCCTTCCATTAACTTGGGGTTGTCCAGTTTGGTAGCGCTGCACCAATCTGCTGGACAGGCGCTGCTGTTGAGCTTTACCTTGAAGCCATCCATTAAGATCTTGTAGGTTGTAGGGGTTGAGACTTGTGCTATTCAGCTTTCCCTGCACCTGCAGATACTCAATAAATGTCAGGAGTCCAGTTTTCCTCCATTTTGCCCCCGATCTCCTCTCCTCCTGTGTCCCCTCAGTCCCCTGTCTACTTGTTCTGTGTCCTCCTCTCCTCACCTCCTGTGGCCACGCCCCTCACCGGTCCCAGCAGCTGCAGCCACTCACCCCTGATCACCACCTGTAGGTGTGCTGCATCTCCCTGATCACCTCTATATGTACCCTGCCCCTGTACTCCTCTGGTTGTCGGTTCACTAGTTAGCCACCCGTCCGTCCTCCGTCTGTCCTCCGTCTGTTCTCCGTTCGTCCTCCGTTCGTCCTGTTCCCGTTCCCGTTCGTCTGGCTCCAGTTCCACCTGCAGAGCTCCCTGTCGGAGTCACCAGTCGGTGGAGTTGCCCTCCCGACTCAGAGGATATAGACTCTGTTTTTTCCAGCGGTCCTGTCCGCTGGTCTGCTGGCTGCCCTGCCAGCCGTGTCTCCCTGAGGTCCCAGAGGTGGACACAGGAGGCTAAAGACGCCCTGCAGGACTGCTTTGAGTCCACAGACTGGGATGTGCTGTGTGGACCACATGGGGAGGACATCAACAGCATGACGGACTGTGTTAAATTACATTAAATTTAATACATTAAATTCTGTGAACACACCACCGTACCATCCCAGACTGGACACTGCTTCCCCAACAATGAGCTGTGGATCACCAGTGACCTGAAGGTTCTTCTTAATAAGAAGAAAGCAGCCTTCAGGTCTGGGGACAGGGACGAGCTCAGGAGAGTGCAGCGCCACCTGAAGGAGAAGATGAGAGAGTGCAAGGACTCCTACAGGAGGAAGCTGGAGGCAAAACTCCAGCAGAACAACGTGAGGGAGGTGTGGACCGGTATGGAGGACATTACTGGGTTCAAGGGGAGAGAGAGACTAAAAAATTTCCCCTCTGGGATTAATACAGTAACTACCTACCTACCTACCCTGGATCTGTCGGTTGAGTTGCCCTCCCGACTTGGAAGCAAGTAGGTGACACCTTTTGGTTTGTTTGTCTCTTTTTATTGATGGAAATAAATACTGTATTTTGGAACCGATACCCAAGTCTGTGAGCCTACATTTGGGTCCTGGTAAACACCACCACATAACAGCTTAAGATGTTCGAGTAGCACGTGATATTTGTACTTCTAAGACAGTTCTGTATGAGGCTCAAGCAGGTTATCTACAGCCAGCTTCAGATTAGCAAACTCCTTTTCGCTGTCAGTGGAGAAGTCTGGGATTTTGGGTGTTGGCACACCGTATGCAGAGCGGTGTGGCAGACCAGGGCTGTGTGGGGTCACAGTCTGACCTGATGGCAGCTGCATCTGATGAACTGTAGATGAGTTACCTCTGGGGACAGGTAGAGTCTGCTCGAGTGCTGGTGTTGATGAAGGCACTGGAGCATAGTGAGTTGGACCATAGTTGGAAGAGGCGTGAGGCATCACTTGTGGTGAGTGGTAATGCTGTGCGGCTGGATAGCTGTAAGAGACCGCTATAGGCTCATGGACCGGAGCAGTAGCAATCAACTGTCCACGTACTTGTCCTGTATCACCACAGGAGCGAGGCAGCCCTGAGGCATGAGGCTGCAATGGGTCTGGCCTGGTAGGGTACTGCTGGACCAGAGGAGGTGTCATCATGCCTGATGACATTACAGAACACGAGGAGCCTGAACGCTCCGATGAGGCTGGAAGAACAGAATTTAGTCTCTGTTCTCCTGCTATAGGAGTGGAGGCTCTAACTTCGGTCTCGACCTCTGGTCTCCAAGACGTGTGTCCTGTTATAGGTCCACCAGCCTGAGGCTCCGTGTCCTTTGCCAGCTCCTCTGGCATTGAAAGCGAGCGACTTGGGGAGAAGAGAGACATCTGGGGTTGAGGGAGATGAGGGTGTTGATGGGGGGTGGTGCTCTTCCTGGTGTCATTACCCTCATCCATCTGTTCTTCCATCAGGAAGGAAGTGATGTGCTCCAGCAGCTCCTGACGACAACGTCTGGTTTCATACTGCTGGAGTTTGTGTGTCAGTTGAACCACTTCAGCGTCCTCTTCCTTCTCATTCCTAGAGATGGATTCGATGAGTCGTTTCAGTGAAGTGGTGTTCAGCAGGACATCGGAGCTCGGGCTGTGTGAGGCTGGACGTCTGTCCATATAAGAGGCTGCATCCTCTGCTCCTCTGTAGAGTGGGAGGGAAGGGCAGGTCGCTGTGGACTGTAGGCGAGGACGTAGTCCTCAAGATGTTTGGGGACGCGATGATGTCTCACATGACGCTGTTGATCTTCGAAATGAGGCTGTTGGGTAAATCTATCTTCAGATGCCATCTTCTGTGGTAGTCAATTAATCCGGCTCGAAGGACCATTTGTTGGGGATTCGACCCAAGAGGCTGGTGTACAGATGAGTATTGACCACTACAGGGTTCCAGTCAGAGAACACAGACATCTGATGGTTCCACACGTTACTGGATTGAGTTTAGCACACAGTATTATAACTTGGAGACAGATGGAAAGATGGAATGATTGACAGGTGGAATGATTGACAGATGGAGTTTCTGAAATAAACACAGAAAGTGAATTACAGAACTGAATTATCAGCAATAGTTAACCTTAATTAAGCATTAATACACATTCACAGGAATACAGGCTCGCTAGCCAGATTATCCACTGAGCTCAGCGTTGGGCTATTATTTGAACGGCTAATTGCATAACAAACACTTACTAACACCAAATGCACTTAAGAACATAAGTACAGATAAACGGAACCGTTTTACCACATAAATCCAAAGTTACAGTACTATGACATCATCAATGACTCGATCTGACCATACTGTCGGTCCTGCGTAGCATATACGATTAGCTCAACCGGAAACGGAAACAGTTCGCGGCGTTAAAATAAAGTTTCAAGATAAGAGCGTCGTAACCGTGTTGTCTCTGTCCATGAAGAATTCACAACAGTATTCGTTCCGTCTGTTTCTGCTTCTCAACTCTTTCACGTTCTCTACGGAAATACTTTGAACCAATCAGCATCCTTCAGTCAGCTGTCTCCGGGCAGATTAGAGAAGTTCTGAGCAGCCGGAGAAAGAAAGGTGTCACAGGTGAGTCATCAGGTTTGGTTCTACATTTTCTGAAGATAAATCTGATTTTAAAAACTTATTTCTGGAAAAGTTGGGAACATTTTTTAAATGCAATAAAAAAAATAAAAAAAATTAAAAAAAAGAAGCTGTGATTTGTTTTTTTAAACTGTCTTGAAACTTTATTTAACTGACAAAAATACAAAGAAAAAGATTTCCAGTGTTTAAACAAAAAAGGAATTTGATGCTTGAAACTTTAAAGCTGCAAATTTATGAAAGTTCATTTTGAAACTGACCTTTGACCTTTGATTACCAAAATCTATACATGTCATCCATATGTCCAAGTGAAGATCCCTCACGGCACTCCTGAGATTTTGTGTTGACAAGAATAGGAAACATGTGAGGTCACAGTGACCTTGACCTTTAACCCCTGACCACCAAAATGGTATCGGTTCGATATCGAGGCACGATGAACGTTTGGGACAAATTTGAGGAAATATCCTGGAGGCCTTCCTGAAATATTGTCTTACGGGACAGACTGGATGAGAGTAACGTGAGGTCACAGTGACCTTGAACTTTGACCTTGACAAAATCGTAACAGACAAACGGAGAACGTGAAATCAAACCGCTGGAGGCTTCAAACCGACCACGACGTCACCCGTCGGTTTGTGAGCTTCGAGTTCGGTGTTTTGGGCCGTCGCTATCTCGTTATTTGGAGCAGGAAGTGACCATATTTGGACGAGCTGGGGGAGGAGCCGGCGGTGGATCTGACCGATCTGATTGGAAACCTGACGATACTACGTCCCGCCCACCGATAGCTGTAACCTGACTGCACCACAGCCTGTCAATCAAACAGACACGCCCCCAAAAACAGGTCTTCTTGAATATTCTTTTCTAATGAATGAGGGATTATTTTCAGAAGGAGTTTATCTAATGACACCGTGATGATTGACTGATGGAGTCTTTGTTGGAGCCCCTAGTGGCCTTCAGTGGTATCACACTTTAAAGAAATTTGTCAATGGCCTCATTTTTCCGACCAGGAAGTTTTTGTCTATTTATATGCAGCCTGTGGTTGGAATAGAGTCAAAATAAGATGGTAAATTCCCCGTTTTTAAACATTCAACAGGTAAACTGTAACAGGTGAGGTGGTCGTGTTTCACTTCAACGGCTAAAACAAACATTTCTCAACACCAGATTACAGAGTTTTTACATCTTTTGCCTTCTAGCGGGCAGAATATCATGAAAAAGATTGAGGGAATGTGTAACATGTAAGTTTTGTAGCATGAGTCCAGTATTTCCAGAAGACAGTTCAGAGGGAGGTGCTGCAGGTGTTCCTGGTTGTTACTCCGGGCTCTCACGCGTCGCCGGGTCTGCTGCTGCAGCTCGGTCCTGGTCTTCGGCCTCCTCCTCCTGTGTTTCCATGGCGATGCCGTCCGACCTTGCCCTCCTCCTCCTCCACCACAGCACCACCACCACCAGCAGCACCAGCAGCAGAACGGCGACGGGAACGGAGACGACGGGAACTCTGTGTGAGCGCGAGAACTCGGCCCTCCAGCTCACCTCCATTCGGTTGTCGAGGCTCAGGTGAGACGCTGCACAGGTGTAGCTGTGTTTCCTCCGCAGCTCCTCGTCGTCAACCGTCAGCGTCTTCCTCACCTGGTAGAGGCCGTTGCCGTTGGGTAGCACCGAGCCGCCGGTCAGTTCGTCCTCGTCCACGGGCCGGCCGTCCCGCAGCAGCGTCAGGTTGATGTGGCGAGGGTAAAAGTCTGTGGCCAGGCAGGTGACTCGAGCTCCGCCCACCACCTGCTTCGTTAGGACGCGGACTCGAGGTCGAACCCGGCGCATCACGAGGTTCTTCTCACGGTCCAGAAGGGTTTGAAGAAACCGTACACAGACCGGTACGTAGAAGTTGGTGAAGAGCGTCTGAGCGTACATCCTCTTCGACATGTCCAACCACATCTCCCAGCTGTTGCTGCCGGCGACCGTGAAGTGCGTCATGTTGTACATGATGCTTTCTACTTCCTGCCTGTTGTTGGCGTCCCTGACCATGCTGAACACCGGCTGCCCGTCCAGAACCTCACAGCCCACCAGCATCTGATGGACGACGACTCCTGTCAGGTTGAACTTCTGCTTGGACCAATTAAGTTTCTCCCTCATGCTGGAGATAATAAACTGCAGCACAGACGTGTCATCCTGGCCCAGATCAAGCTCCGCCTCCTTCTCACCTCCACCCCCGACCCTCATCGCCCGGTCCATCGTGGAGTCATAGTAACCAACCTGGATGTCGTCCAGCATCAGGACAGCAGTGAACTCTGGAAACACAGTTGACCCTGAGATGGACGAAGCCAACGCCCACGTTGAGTGTCGTCCTGAAACTGATGGGAACAAAGCATTATGGGTAAATGGGAAACATCAATTTAATAATGTTTACATAACTACTTTTACATTTATACGTTTGTCAGACACTATAATCTGTAGTTCCTGTCTCTGCCTGTAGAGGACAGTATTCCTCCACTTCCTGTCTCTGCCTGAAGAGGACAGTGTTCCTCTAATTCCTGTCTCTGCCTGAAGAGGACAGTGTTCCTCTAATTCCTGTCTCTGCCTGTAGAGGACAGTGTTCCTGTAGTTCCTGTCTCTGTCTGTAGAGGACAGTGTTCCTCTTGTTCCTGTCTCTGCCTGTAGAGGACAGTGTTCCTGTAGTTCCTGTCTCTGTCTGTAGAGGACAGTGTTCCTCTAGTTCCCGTCTCTGCCTGTAGAGGACAGTGTTCCTGTAGTTCCTGTCTCTGCCTGTAGAGGACAGTGTTCCTCTAGTTCCCGTCTCTACCTGTAGAGGACAGTGTTCCTGTAGTTCCCGTCTCTGTCTGTAGAGGACAGTGTTCCTGTAGTTCCTGTCTCTGCCTGTAGAGGACAGTGTTCCTGTAGTTCCTGTCTCTGCCTGTAGAGGACAGTGTTCCTCTAGTTCCTGTCTCTGCCTGTAGAGGACAGTGTTCCTGTAGTTCCCGTCTCTGCCTGTAGAGGACAGTGTTCCTGTAGTTCCTGTCTCTGCCTGTAGAGGACAGTGTTCCTGTAGTTCCTGTCTCTGCCTGTAGAGGACAGTGTTCCTGTAGTTCCTGTCTCTGCCTGTAGGGGACAGTGTTCCTCTAGTTCCTTTGCATTACTTCAGCAGCAGCTTTAAAACGTAAAAGTTCTAAAAACATCAAAGTCTGTAGGACATGATGACACATCTCAATGTTATGACCTCTTAGAAACAAAACAATAAGTCATTAAAATGATGAATCATCAAAATAATTGATAAAGATCAGACATGAACAGACCGGTGAGCCTTCGTAAAAACACTGAAGCACAGAAACTTGTTTACAGCAGAATTTCAGTACCTGAACTCGTCGTCTGGAGGAGGAACAGAGACACAAACATCAGCTGGAAGACCAACATATCGATTAATCTGAATCTGATCGATCTGTATTAGAAAATATCGATTAATCTGAATCTGATCGATCTGTATTAGAAAATATCGATTAATCTGAATCTGTATTCGTTCCGTCTGTTTCTGCTTCTCAACTCTTTTACAGTCGCTAGTAAATACTTTGAACCAATCAGCATCCTTCAGTCAGCTGTCTCCGGGCAGATTAAAAGAATTCTGAACAGCCAGAGAAAGAAAGGTGTCACAGGTGAGTCACCTTATCACCTGTAATTTACTGTTCAGCCTACAGGGGGCGCTGATGCTCTGATTTACAGAAGTTACAAACTGTTCCTCACTTTCTGTGTCTGAGTGAACTGTGTGTGTGTGTGTGTATTTTTGTATTTTCATGTGTTTGTGTCTGTATGCGTGGGGGGGGGGCGGGTTGTGTATGAGTGTGTATGAGTGTGTGTGTGTCTATATGTGTGTATACGGGCTCGAACTCGTGTCTTCACGACTTCGTTTCCAGCTGGCAGTCGGCGTCGTAGACCGCAGGACTATCTTCGGTGCCGGAGAATGAGTCGTGGCAGGAGAAAGTGTACCACGGAGTTCACTCAGAGCTTCCAAAGACTCAGCCAACAGTCTGGTTAACTTAACAGATAAAAGATTCTACTTCACCAAGGTTGTTATTAATGGTTCAGATTCCACCTGTTGATGGTGATTCAACTTTTAGTGAAGTTGAAACGTTTGGAGAAATTGAAAAAGTTTTGCATTCACAACACATTACAGGAAGATATTTAATATCACTGCAGACCTCCTTGAAAACACGTATATCTACTATCCAAAGAATGTCTGTGGCAATTTTGGTCGCATTTGAATGAATATTTGTGGACGATGGATTTATAGGTTGCAGTTTTAATTCTTAATTATAATGTTTTTCTTCAAGTTAAGACAAAAAGAGTTTAGATAGTACTTTATACATATATTCTAAATTGAAAAAAATAAAACCGCAAAGTGAAAGGAAAAGAATGAAACAACTTATTGCATGTTCTTGCTTGAATGTAATGTTTTACATTATGGACTACATGCATAAGTTAGTAATCCATATTATGGATGACAAAATTTACTTTTAGGTTATTAGTTTTGCAGGAACGTGCAAATTCCACATATAATGTTCCACGTGGGAATTGAACCTGATACCTTCAGACAGAGATACAACAACGCTGACAGGTTCACCACTATGCTGGCTTTCTTAACTTGAACGGAAGTCAGATTTATAGCATGTCGTGCAACATATGACTTTTTGATCATATTTCAGATGACATGTTATAGTATGACTTTTTTATGACTTTTTGGAGTATGACCTTTTTCTGAACTGACATGCCTCAAGTTACTTCTCACTGTGAGGCAACTCAACCAGTAAACAATGAAAAAAAGTCTCTTTTGGAAATTTTTTTTTACCTTTGGTTTGTGGCTGTGGCTTACCCTTACAGGGACTCGCCTTAGGAGGTCTCGACCTCTGTGAACCTTGTGTGTTACCTCGGCGGGTAAACTGTGAACCATATGTTGAAAATGCTGGTTATTTTTTGAGAGTAGAGTACAGCTGGAACTGCACACAGATGGGACTGCAGCAGGCTGGAGACAGAACCGGGTCAGAACCGGGGATGTTAAAACGAGTAACCGGACTTACTGCTCACCGGCCGGATACCAATGTAGGACATCGGACGGACTGCCGCCGGTGGAGTGTGAGGCCGGGGTAGATAAACTGCCAGGTGGTGATCACCTGGATTGTCTGCAGCTGTGCAGGCTGATCAGGGGCGTGGCCATGGGAGGAGTCTGGAGGCGGGCAGAGGAGGACACAGACCAAAACACCAAGCACATGGCAAACAACAACAAACGGGAATGACAGAACACATCCGGAGAGATCAGGGGAACAAAAGGTGAACACAGGATTAGACAGGGATCCTGACAGCCAGAGAAAGACAGGTGTGTCACAGGTGTGTCATCACATTCCTTCTCCATTTTATGAAGTTTAATCTGTTTTTAAAAAGTTATTTCTGGAAACGTTGGGACACCTTTTTAAATGCAATAAAAAAAATTAAAATTAAAACAAGAATCTGTGATTTGTTTTTTTAAAACTCACGAAACTTTATTTAAATGATAAAAATACAAAGAAAAAGATTTCCAGATTTCACTGGAAATCGACATCCACTTAAACACAGACAGTAGCAGAACTTCAGTCTTCGTATTACTGGATCTCAGTGCTGCATTCGACACGGTCGATCACAACATACTACTGGACAGACTAATAATCTGGGTACGACTCTCTGGCACTAAACTGGGTTGAATCCTACTTGAAGGACCGAGAATACTTTGTCAGAAGCTAATTACACATCAGAGCACACTAAAAGGACATGTGGTGTTCCCCAAGGTTCAATTCTGGGGCCTCTTCTGTTCAACATCTACATGCTTCCACTGGCTCAGATTATGAAAAGAAACAAAGTGTGTTATCGTAATTATGCAGACGACACACAAATCTACATAACTATATCACCAGGGGACTATAATCCCACTCAAGGGTTGTAAATGCATTGAACTAATCAACAACCGGAGGTGCCAGAAGTTTCTTCAATTAAACAAAGATAAAACAGAAGTCATTGTTTTTGGGGCCAAAGATGAACGATTGAAAGTCAGCGCTGAGCTTCAATCTCTGATGTTAAAAACCACAAACTGAGCCAGAAATCTGTAGTTTTTGATTCAGACCTCAATCTGAACACACATATCAAGACAATTACAAAATCAGCCTGCTATCACCTGAAGAATATATCAAGGATTAGAGGATTTATGTCTCAACAGGATTTGGAAAAACGTGTCCATGCATTCATCTTCAGTAGACTGGACGACTGTAACGGTGTGTTCAAGGGTCTCTGTAAAAAGTCAGTCAGAGCGCTGCAGCTCGAGTCCTCACTGAGACCAAGAAACTGGATCACATCACTCCAGCTCTGAGGTCTTTACACTGACTTCCTGTCCAACATGAATCCACTTTAAAATCCTGCTGTTGGTTTATAAAGCACTGAACAGTTTAGGGCCAAAATACATTTGTGATCTGCTGCGACCTTCTGAACCATCCCGACCCCTCAGGTCGTCTGGGACGAGTCTCCTTTCTGTCCCCAGAGTCACAACTAAACATGGAGAAGCAGCGTTCAGCTTCTATGTTCCACATTTCTGGAACAAACTCCCAGAAAGCTGCAGGTCTGCTGAGACTCTCAGCTGCTTCAAATCAACATTGAAGACTTTTCTGTTTGCTGCCTTCAATTGAACCAGATTCAAGGATGTTGATCAATTTCCTGCATTTCTGCATTTTATTACTGTATTTTATTTCTTAAACTGCTCTGCAACTTTTATTCTATTTTGAGCTTGTTTAATGTTTTAATGACTGTTTTTAATGTTTCGATCAATGTTCTTAATTGTTTTTAAATTTTCTTTTCCTTTGCCTGATGTTTTGATGATTTTAATTGTTTTATATGAAGCACTTTGAATTACATTGTTGTTGAAATCTGATGGACAAATAAACTTGCGTTACCTTCACTGAAATATTAAAAATATATATGTAAACAAATAAGAAATTTGATGGTTGAAAATCAATTTAAAGCTACAAATTCATGAAATTCCCTCCAGGTGTTCTTGAGATTCTTGATGAGTGCATCTGATTGATCTGATTGAAACCTGACGATACTACGTCCCGCCCACCGATAGCTGTAACCTGACTGCACCACAGCCTGTCAATCAAACAGACACGCCCCCTAAAACAGGTCTTCTTGAATCTTCTTTTCTAATGAATGAGGGATTATTTCCAGAAGGAGTTTATCTAATGACACCGTGATGATTGACTGATGGAGTCTTTGTTGGAGCCCCTAGTGGCCTTCAGTGGTATCACACTTTAAGACAGTTCAGAGGGAGGTGCTGCAGGTGTTCCTGGTTGTTACTCCGTGGTCTCACACGTCGCCGGGTCTGCTGCTGCAGCTCGGTCCTGGTCTTCGGCCTCCTCCTCCTGTGTTTCCATGGCGACACTGTCCGACCTTGCCCTCCTCCTCCTCCACCACAGCACCACCACCACCAGCAGCACCAGCAGCAGAACGGAGACGGGAACGGAGACGACGGGAACTCTGTGCGAGCGCGAGAACTCGGCCCTCCAGCTCACCTCCATTCGGTTGTCGAGGCTCAGGTGAGACGCTGCACAGGTGTAGCTGTGTTTCCTCCGCAGCTCCTCGTCGTCAACCGTCAGCGTCTTCCCCACCTGGTAGAGGCCGTTGCCGTTGGGTAGCACCGAGCCGCCGGTCAGTTCGTCCTCGTCCACGGGCCGGCCGTCCCGCAGCAGCGTCAGGTTGATGTGGCGAGGGTAAAAGTCTGTGGCCAGGCAGGTGACTCGAGCTCCGCCCACCACCTGCTTCGTTAGGACGCGGACTCGAGGTCGAACCCGACGCATCACGAGGTTCTTCTCACGGTCCAGAAGGTTTTGAAGAATCTGGACGCAGACCGGTAGGTAGACTTTGGTCCAGAGCTTATGGACGTACGTACTCTTCGCCCAGTCCAACCACATCTCCCAGCTGTTGATGCCGGTGAACGTGAAGTCCGTCATGTTGTACATGAAGCTTTCTACTTCCTGCCCGTTGTTGGCTTCCCTGAACATGCTGAACACCGGCTGCCTGTCCAGAACCTCACAGCCTACCAGCCTCTGATGGACGACGACTCCTGTCAGGTTGAAGTTGTGCTTGGCCCAATTAAGTCTCTCCCTCATGTTGAAGATAATATCCTGCAGCACAGACGTGCCCTGCTGGCCCAGATCAAGCTCCGCCCCCTTCTCACCTCCACCCCCGACCCTCATCACCCGGTCCATCGTCGGGTCATAGTAACCAACCTGGATGTCGTCCAGCTTCAGGACCATATTGAACTCTGGAAACACAGTTGACCCTGAGATGGACGAAGCCAACACCCACAGTGAGTGTCGTCCTGAACCTGATGGGAACAAAGCATTATGGGTAAGAGGGAAACATCAATTTAATAATATTTACAGAAATACTTTTACATTTATACGTTTGTCAGACACTATAATCTGTAGTTCCTGTCTCTGCCTGTAGAGGACAGTGTTCCTGTAGTTCCTGTCTCTGTCTGCAGAGGACAGTGTTCCTGTAGTTCCTGTCTCTGCCTGTAGGGGACAGTGTTCCTCTAGTTCCTGTCTCTGCCTGTAGGGGACAGTGTTCCTGTAGTTCCTGTCTCTGTCTGCAGAGGACAGTGTTCCTCTAGTTCCTGTCTCTGCCTGTAGGGGACAGTGTTCCTGTAGTTCCTGTCTCTGTCTGTAGAGGACAGTGTTCCTGTAGTTCCTGTCTCTGCCTGTAGAGGACAGTGTTTCTGTAGTTCCTGTCTCTGCCTGTAGAGGACAGTGTTCCTCTAGTTCCTGTCTCTGCCTGTAGAGGACAGTGTTCCTGTAGTTCCTGTCTCTGCCTGTAGGGGACAGTGTTCCTGTAGTTCCTGTCTCTGCCTGTAGGGGACAGTGTTCCTGTAGTTCCTGTTTCTGCCTGTAGAGGACAGTGTTCCTGTAGTTCCTGTCTCTGCCTGTAGAGGACAGTGTTCCTGTAGTTCCTGTCTCTGCCTGTAGAGGACAGTGTTCCTCTAGTTCCTTTGCATTACTTCAGCAGCAGCTTTAAAACGTAAAAGTTCTAAAAACATCAAAGTCTGTAGGACATGATGACACATCTCAATGTTATGACCTCTTAGAAACAAAACAATAAGTAATTAAAATGATGAATCATCAAAATAATTGATAAAGATCAGACATGAACAGACCGGTGAGCCTTCGTAAAAACACTGAAGCACAGAAACTTGTTTACAGCAGAATTTCAGTACCTGAACTCGTCGTCTGGAGGAGGAACAGAGACACAAACATCAGCTGGAAGACCAACATATCGATTAATCTGAATCTGATCGATCTGTATTAGAAAATATCGATTAATCTGAATCTGTATTCGTTCCGTCTGTTTCTGCTTCTCAACTCTTTCACTTTCTCTCCGTAAATACTTTGAACCAATCAGCATCCTTCAGTCAGCTGTCTCCGGGCAGATTAAAAGAATTCTGAACAGCCAGAGAAAGAAAGTGCGTCACAGGTGAGTCACCTGATCACCTGTAATTTACTGTTCAGCCTACAGGGGGCGCTGATGCTCTGATTTACAGAAGTTACAAACTGTTCCTCACTTTCTGTGTCTGAGTGAACTGTGTGTGTGTGTGTGTATTTTTGTATTTTCATGTGTTTGTGTCTGTATGCGTGGGGGGGGGCGGGTTGTGTATGAGTGTGTATGAGTGTGTCTGTGTCTATATGTGTGTATACGGGCTCGAACCCGTGTCTTCACGACTTCGTTTCCAGCTGGCAGTCGGCGTCGTAGACCGCAGGACTATCTTCGGTGCCGGAGAATGAGTCGTGGCAGGAGAAAGTGTACCACGGAGTTCACTCAGAGCTTCCAGAGACTCAGCCAACAGTCTGGTTAACTTAACAGATAAAAGATTCTACTTCACCAAGGTTGTTATTAATGGTTCAGATTCCACCTGTTGATGGTGATTCAACTTTTAGTGAAGTTGAAACGTTTGGAGAAATTGAAAAAGTTTTGCATTCACAACACATTACAGGAAGATATTTAATATCACTGCAGACCTCCTTGAAAACACGTATATCTACTATCCAAAGAATGTCTGTGGCAATTTTGGTCGCATTTGAATGAATATTTGTGGACCGTGGAGTAATAGGTTGCAGTTTTAATTCTTAATTATAATGTTTTTCTTCAAGTTAAGACAAAAAGAGTTTAGATAGTACTTTATACATATATTCTAAATTGAAAAAAATAAAACCGCAAAGTGAAAGGAAAAGAATGAAACAACTTATTGCATGTTCTTGCTTGAATGTAATGTTTTACATTATGGACTACATGCATAAGTTAGTAATCCATATTATGGATGACAAAATTTACTTTTAGGTTATTAGTTTTGCAGGAACGTGCAAATTCCACATATAATGTTCCACGTGAGAATTGAACCTGATACCTTCAGACAGAGATACAACAACGCTGACAGGTTCACCACTATGCTGGCTTCCTTAACTTGAACGGAAGTCAGATTTATAGCATGTCGTGCAACATATGACTTTTTGATCATATTTCAGATGACATGTTATAGTATGACTTTTTTATGACTTTTTGGAGTATGACCTTTTTCTGAACTGACATGCCTCAAGTTACTTCTCACTGAGGCAACTCAACCAGTAAACAATGAAAAAAAGTCTCTTTTGGACATTTTTTTTTACCTTTGGTTTGTGGCTGTGGCTTACCCTTACAGGGACTCGCCTTAGGAGGTCTCGACCTCTGTGAACCTTGTGTGTTACCTCGGCGGGTAAACTGTGAACCATGTGTTGAAAATGCTGGTTATTTTTTGAGAGTAGAGTACAGCTGGAACTGCACACAGATGGGACTGCAGCAGGCTGGAGACAGAACCGGGTCAGAACCGGGGATGTTAAAACGAGTAACCGGACTTACTGCTCACCGGCCGGATACCAATGTAGGACATCGGACGGACTGCCGCCGGTGGAGTGTGAGGCCGGGGTAGATAAACTGCCAGGTGGTGATCACCTGGATTGTCTGCAGCTGTGCAGGCTGATCAGGGGCGTGGCCATGGGAGGAGTCTGGAGGCGGGCAGAGGAGGACACAGACCAAAACACCAAGCACATGGCAAACAACAACAAACGGGAATGACAGAACACATCCGGAGAGATCAGGGGAACAAAAGGTGAACACAGGATTAGACAGGGATCCTGACAGCCAGAGAAAGACAGGTGTGTCACAGGTGTGTCATCACATTCCTTCTCCATTTTATGAAGTTTAATCTGTTTTTAAAAAGTTATTTCTGGAAACGTTGGGACACCTTTTTAAATGCAATAAAAAAAATTAAAATTAAAACAAGAATCTGTGATTTGTTTTTTTAAAACTCACGAAACTTTATTTAAATGATAAAAATACAAAGAAAAAGATTTCCAGATTTCACTGGAAATCGACATCCACTTAAACACAGACAGTAGCAGAACTTCAGTCTTCGTATTACTGGATCTCAGTGCTGCATTCGACACGGTCGATCACGACATACTACTGGACAGACTAATAATCTGGGTACGACTCTCTGGCACTAAACTGGGTTGAATCCTCCTTGAAGGACCGAGAATACTTTGTCAGAAGCTAATTACACATCAGAGCACACTAAAAGGACATGTGGTGTTCCCCAAGGTTCAATTCTGGGGCCTCTTCTGTTCAACATCTACATGCTTCCACTGGCTCAGATTATGAAAAGAAACAAAGTGTGTTATCGTAATTATGCAGACGACACACAAATCTACATAACTATATCACCAGGGGACTATAATCCCATACAAGGGTTGTAAATGCATTGAACTAATCAACAACCGGAGGTGCCAGAAGTTTCTTCAATTAAACAAAGATAAAACAGAAGTCATTGTTTTTGGGGCCAAAGATGAACGATTGAAAGTCAGCGCTGAGCTTCAATCTCTGATGTTAAAAACCACAAACTGAGCCAGAAATCTGTAGTTTTTGATTCAGACCTCAATCTGAACACACATATCAAGACAATTACAAAATCAGCCTGCTATCACCTGAAGAATATATCAAGGATTAGAGGATTTATGTCTCAACAGGATTTGGAAAAACGTGTCCATGCATTCATCTTCAGTAGACTGGACGACTGTAACGGTGTGTTCAAGGGTCTCTGTAAAAAGTCAGTCAGAGCGCTGCAGCTCGAGTCCTCACTGAGACCAAGAAACTGGATCACATCACTCCAGCTCTGAGGTCTTTACACTGACTTCCTGTCCAACATGAATCCACTTTAAAATCCTGCTGTTGGTTTATAAAGCACTGAACAGTTTAGGGCCAAAATACATTTGTGATCTGCTGCGACCTTCTGAACCATCCCGACCCCTCAGGTCGTCTGGGACGAGTCTCCTTTCTGTCCCCAGAGTCACAACTAAACATGGAGAAACAGCGTTCAGCTTCTATGTTCCACATTTCTGGAACAAACTCCCAGAAAGCTGCAGGTCTGCTGAGACTCTCAGCTGCTTCAAATCAACATTGAAGACTTTTCTGTTTGCTGCCTTCAATTGAACCAGATTCAAGGATGTTGATCAATTTCCTGCATTTCTGCATTTTATTACTGTATTTTATTTCTTAAACTGCTCTGCAACTTTTATTCTATTTTGAGCTTGTTTAATGTTTTAATGACTGTTTTTAATGTTTCGATCAATGTTCTTAATTGTTTTTAAATTTTCTTTTCCTTTGCCTGATGTTTTGATGATTTTAATTGTTTTATATGAAGCACTTTGAATTACATTGTTGTTGAAATCTGATGGACAAATAAACTTGCGTTACCTTCACTGAAATATTAAAAATATATATGTAAACAAATAAGAAATTTGATGGTTGAAAATCAATTTAAAGCTACAAATTCATGAAATTCCCTCCAGGTGTTCTTGAGATTCTTGATCGGTTGGTCTGATTGATCTGATTGAAACCTGACGATACTACGTCCCGCCCACCGATAGCTGTAACCTGACTGCACCACAGCCTGTCAATCAAACAGACACGCCCCCTAAAACAGGTCTTCTTGAATCTTCTTTTCTAATGAATGAGGGATTATTTCCAGAAGGAGTTTATCTAATGACACCGTGATGATTGACTGATGGAGTCTTTGTTGGAGCCCCTAGTGGCCTTCAGTGGTATCACACTTTAAGACAGTTCAGAGGGAGGTGCTGCAGGTGTTCCTGGTTGTTACTCCGTGGTCTCACACGTCGCCGGGTCTGCTGCTGCAGCTCGGTCCTGGTCTTCGGCCTCCTCCTCCTGTGTTTCCATGGCGACACTGTCCGACCTTGCCCTCCTCCTCCTCCACCACAGCACCACCACCACCAGCAGCACCAGCAGCAGAACGGAGACGGGAACGGAGACGACGGGAACTCTGTGCGAGCGCGAGAACTCGGCCCTCCAGCTCACCTCCATTCGGTTGTCGAGGCTCAGGTGAGACGCTGCACAGGTGTAGCTGTGTTTCCTCCGCAGCTCCTCGTCGTCAACCGTCAGCGTCTTCCCCACCTGGTAGAGGCCGTTGCCGTTGGGTAGCACCGAGCCGCCGGTCAGTTCGTCCTCGTCCACGGGCCGGCCGTCCCGCAGCAGCGTCAGGTTGATGTGGCGAGGGTAAAAGTCTGTGGCCAGGCAGGTGACTCGAGCTCCGCCCACCACCTGCTTCGTTAGGACGCGGACTCGAGGTCGAACCCGACGCATCACGAGGTTCTTCTCACGGTCCAGAAGGTTTTGAAGAATCTGGACGCAGACCGGTAGGTAGACTTTGGTCCAGAGCTTATGGACGTACGTACTCTTCGCCCAGTCCAACCACATCTCCCAGCTGTTGATGCCGGTGAACGTGAAGTCCGTCATGTTGTACATGAAGCTTTCTACTTCCTGCCCGTTGTTGGCTTCCCTGAACATGCTGAACACCGGCTGCCTGTCCAGAACCTCACAGCCCGTCAGCCTCTGATGGACGACGACTCCTGTCAGGTTGAAGTTGTGCTTGGCCCAATTAAGTCTCTCCCTCATGTTGAAGATAATATCCTGCAGCACAGACGTGCCCTGCTGGCCCAGATCAAGCTCCGCCCCCTTCTCACCTCCACCCCCGACCCTCATCACCTGGTCCATCGTGGAGTCATAGTAACCAACCTGGATGTCGTCCAGCTTCAGGACCATATTGAACTCTGGAAACACAGTTGACCCTGAGATGGACGAAGCCAACACCCACAGTGAGTGTCGTCCTGAACCTGATGGGAACAAAGCATTATGGGTAAGAGGGAAACATCAATTTAATAATATTTACAGAAATACTTTTACATTTATACGTTTGTCAGACACTATAATCTGTAGTTCCTGTCTCTGCCTGTAGAGGACAGTGTTCCTGTAGTTCCTGTCTCTGTCTGCAGAGGACAGTGTTCCTGTAGTTCCTGTCTCTGCCTGTAGGGGACAGTGTTCCTCTAGTTCCTGTCTCTGCCTGTAGGGGACAGTGTTCCTGTAGTTCCTGTCTCTGTCTGCAGAGGACAGTGTTCCTCTAGTTCCTGTCTCTGCCTGTAGGGGACAGTGTTCCTGTAGTTCCTGTCTCTGTCTGTAGAGGACAGTGTTCCTGTAGTTCCTGTCTCTGCCTGTAGAGGACAGTGTTTCTGTAGTTCCTGTCTCTGCCTGTAGAGGACAGTGTTCCTGTAGTTCCTGTCTCTACCTGTAGGGGACAGTGTTCCTCTAGTTCCTGTCTCTGCCTGTAGAGGACAGTGTTCCTGTAGTTCCTGTCTCTGTCTGCAGAGGACAGTGTTCCTCTAGTTCCTGTCTCTGCCTGTAGGGGACAGTGTTCCTGTAGTTCCTGTCTCTGTCTGTAGAGGACAGTGTTCCTGTAGTTCCTGTCTCTGCCTGTAGAGGACAGTGTTTCTGTAGTTCCTGTCTCTGCCTGTAGAGGACAGTGTTCCTCTAGTTCCTTTGCATTACTTCAGCAGCAGCTTTAAAACGTAAAAGTTCTAAAAACATCAAAGTCTGTAGGACATGATGACACATCTCAATGTTATGACCTCTTAGAAACAAAACAATAAGTAATTAAAATGATGAATCATCAAAATAATTGATAAAGATCAGACATGAACAGACCGGTGAGCCTTCGTAAAAACACTGAAGCACAGAAACTTGTTTACAGCAGAATTTCAGTACCTGAACTCGTCGTCTGGAGGAGGAACAGAGACACAAACATCAGCTGGAAGACCAACATATCGATTAATCTGAATCTGATCGATCTGTATTAGAAAATATCGATTAATCTGAATCTGTATTCGTTCCGTCTGTTTCTGCTTCTCAACTCTTTCACTTTCTCTCCGTAAATACTTTGAACCAATCAGCATCCTTCAGTCAGCTGTCTCCGGGCAGATTAAAAGAATTCTGAACAGCCAGAGAAAGAAAGTGCGTCACAGGTGAGTCACCTGATCACCTGTAATTTACTGTTCAGCCTACAGGGGGCGCTGATGCTCTGATTTACAGAAGTTACAAACTGTTCCTCACTTTGTTTCTGTGACTGAGTGAACTGCCTGTGTGTGTGTGTGTGTGTGTGTGTGTGTGTGTGTGTGTGTGTGTGTGTGTGTGTGTGTGTGTGTGTGTTGTTGGACTTGGGCTCCTGCTAAATAACCAAAATGTGTCAGCCCCCAGTCCTGCGTGTTCTTTAATGAGGCAATAGGAGAAGATGTCAGGCTCCAAGATATTTATTTAACAGCAGCAGAATAACCATTTTACAGAGCTCTGGGTCCAGACTATGTTTCCCTGACCGCAACAGAGTATGTGTCAGTTCACGAAGTCTGAGCTTCTGACTTTCCCTCACCCAGTCTTCTTATAGTCCAGACACCAAAAAGTCATGTGTATTGATGTATCCTTTGTTGGTTGGAGGAGGTGATGGTTGTCTTCCTTCACATCCTGGAGTCCTCCAGACAGCCGTCTGTTCCTGTTTGTGCCTCAAAGAACAACAGTATGTGACCCCAAAGGTTGCAGACCCCCTCCTGTGACCTTTTCGTTTGGCACAGTACTCTCACTCTCATTCACAACCACACCCTGTTGTTTACACCTTCATTCACAACCACACCCTGTTGTTTACACCTTCATTCACAACCACACCCTGTTGTTTACACCTTCATTCACAACCACACCCTGTTGTTTACACCTTCATTCACAACCTTTCCTCTACACCTTCATTCACAACCACACCCTGTTGTCTACACCTTCATTCACAAACACAGCCTTTCGTCTACCCCTTAGGATTAATAGTTGATAATACGACCTATATATAATTAATATGATATGGCATATATATATGTTGTATTATTGTAAACATAACCTAGCACAGAATCGCACAATTCCCCCTTTTGGTCTCTCACAGGAGACCAACAACTGTAAGAAAGAAAGAGAACACAAATCAATGCAAAAGAGACATGGGTGCATACAAACAAATCCTACACCACATTCTCCTCATCATCCTCCTCCCTGTCCATCAAGGCCAGCTCCCCTTCCAGGAGCAAGGACATCTGGTAGGGAGGAGGGTTGCCCGTCTTCTCCACAGTGGCCACGATAATGCGACTGCACAATGACCTAATGCAGGGAACACAACAACAGCACACAATGCAAAAGCACACAACATCCCCAAAATCGAGAGGAATACCGAGACCACCACATTCTTCCATTTCCCAAACCATTTTCCTAACCAATCACCCAGAGGATTAGCAATCCCTGACATCTCATGCATTTCTCGGGAAAGAATTTTCAAACCTTCTAAGGCTTTTGTGACTGACCCATCAGGAGCTGTGTTGTTGGCGATATACGTACAGCACTGATCCCCGAACATGTGGCACACACCCACTTTTTCAGCCAACAGCATGTCCAACGCCATCCTATTCTGCACCATCATCAGCGAGGTCGCCACCAACTGCTCAGATAGCCCCGCTACCGCGTCCCGTGTGGCATTTGCCAGCCTGAGGACATTGTAATGTACAAAATTAATTCTATCAACATTCTTATTGGGTGTAATGGGGAACAGAGCAGATATAATAGGGAGATTTTCAAACCCAGCAGCCACTTGATCAACTAATTTATATTCGTCTGGCACTCCTCTCGGGACGCCAATGGCATCCATGTAGGTGGAGGATCCGATGCCAAAAGCGTCCGTGCACGGGAGTGTGTGCCCGTTCCGTTGCCTTTGTAGCCCAGCAAGGTTAAAGGTAGGCCCAACCTCACCAGTGCACAGGTGCCGCCCCACTGAGGTGGGAGCTGAACATACAATGTATATTCCCCACAATACCAAAAAAGGTCGGCTCTGCCCCATGTCATCTGTGTTCTATTGGACCAATTGGATACGCCAATGTTATGTAAACACCAACTTGGATCCACGTTTCCCAGCTCCCGCTCGCCTGTGCTGGAGAAACAGGTATAATTACCTTTTCTTGGTGTGAATACAGGTGGGATGGTGGTGTTCTTAACTGGGGGAAAAATCCCACTCAAGGTGTCGCAGCCCCCTGGATGCGCCTGCATGGTGAGTTTCAGCATGCAATTAAACCCTGTAGGATCTATATCGGGAAACAGTGGAGCAGGGACAGTGAACAGCGTGGGCCTCGCTGAGGAGCATGCAACACAGTCAGACATATTCTGAGACAATGCGGTGGCTGATAGCCAATCTAGCCACGTGTTCTTGTCATTATATCCGGTGGCGATATGGAGCAAAACGACAGGTGTGATCTTTTCAGGAGGGCTCGTCGCCACTTTCCCAGATTTGTCAACCGTTACTACAACCTATCCTTTGCGCCCCGGGGTAGTGGTGGTCTTTATAGTAATTTTCACCAGTCCTGTGTGATCTTTCCCTCTCTGATCAACTCCAAGCGTGAGATACAGTGATTGATAGGCCATAAACCCAGTTATAGAGAGCCTCATAGCGTTTTGTCCAGGCACATCCATGCCTTTGCACAAATGAAATTTGGAACCCACTGAGTCGTACTGACGAGAACCCCATGATTTTGGGCCTCGAGTCCATCCTTGCACGTCCTCCCAGGAGCCACACTGCGGTGGGACATGTGTGGCAATGCACCAATATATGTCATAATCTCTCCAATAATTGGGGTTACCATAACATGAGATTACATCGCATAAATCAAACTTGAACAGAGTGGATGAACCTCTGATGTAATTCAGCTCTATACCCCCGTATTAAGTCAGCCATTTGTCTGCGTGTTCTGATGCTCTGTTTTCCCGCTCCTGGTGTGGCATCGGCCCTTTAAACCACCACAGTATTGACGCAACAATTATTACAGATATTACACTACATGCACATACCCACTGCCGGCGTGGCTCCATTGTAACTACAACTTTCCAGATGTTGCTGTTCGATATCTTCTCTGTATTGTTAGTAAAAAATGTTTTACTCACACGCCCTTTTCACCTTCTTATTACAGCTCACATCACATTACCGCTACAGCACTTCATACATTGCATATATATGAAAAACACACAATCACAGTTCTTTCGCACAGTTGTTTTTTTTTTTTTTTGTTTTTTTTTTTCCTCCCTCTTCCACTTATTGTTGATCCTGATTTGTCAGATCAACTGTTACTTGACCCAGCGTCCGCTGGGGTGGGTCTGTTGCCGTGCACTGTGACCAGTGATACCAGTTCTCTCCTTTGCCGTCCAGCCGGACTGCGTGTGTTGTCCTCTCCTTAACTCTGTATGGTCCGGTCCGGTCCACCTTGGTTCCGACCACTTCCTCTTGATCACCTTTAGGAGGACCCACTCCGCTGTATGTGGTGTTCCTGGTTCACTGCCCCCTTTTGTCTCTGCCACCTGGGTATAGAAACCTGACACCAAAGCTGTTAGTTGATCATAGTATGGCTTATATTTCATCCAAGAACTGGTTTCGATCGTCACCGGGTTTCCTGCGCCTGGACCTGGAAACTGCTGTCCAGTCCACAGCTCAAAAGGAGTGAACCCTGTGGTAGAATTCACAGAGCTGCGCACTGCCATCAATGCTACTGGCAGAGCCTCCACCCAGGACAGCTTGGTTTGCGCACATACTTTACTGATTTTACTTTTCAGTGTCTGATTCATTCTTTCTACCCTCCCCTGTGACTGAGGGTGGTAGACGGCACCAAATGCGTGTTTTAGGCCCAAATGTTTTTCTACTTCTTGTAAGTCTTTATTTTTGAAATGGGAGCCGTTATCTGAACGGATGTGACGAGGAAACCCATGCACGGGTATGTAGTGATTTATCAAGAATTTGATCACTGTTTTTGCATCCTCTTTTTTAGCAGGTATTGCCTCTGGCCAGCCAGTGTATGCATCCACGGCTACCAGGAGGTACCTGTGTTCTCCCACTCTGTCAATCATGTCGGTGTAATCAATGATAATGTCCTGCCCCGGTAGTGGTGGCAGGGGACACTGTCTTTGGTGAGGCTTAATGGTCGCCTTTACATTGTATACCATACACACACTACATTCTCCCACGTGGTTTTCTATCATAGCCGGTAGAAATAGATGCCACCAATGGGTCTGATGTCTCTGCATCTGTTTCTGTCCACAGTGAGTGAGACCATGTGCTTCCTGTAATGTCCTCTGTACCAGGCCTGGTGGCAGAACTAGTCTACCATCCGGGGCTCTCCACAATCCATCCTGTTCTGTGGCTCCTCTGTCCTGCCATACACTGGTGTCCCATGGAGAGGCCTTTGTCTGCTCCTTTCTTATCATGTCTACATCACACTGTGGCAGCATGTCCTGTATTGTCCTGTCGGTTTGCAACATAACATATGCAGCTCCATATCCTGCCGCTCTCTTTGCAGCCTGGTCTGCTTGATCATTGCTCATTGCAATCCAAGTGTCTGTTTTGTCGTGTCCTTTACACTTCATGATAGCCACAGCTTTTAGCTTCATTAGTGCCTCCACCAGTCTCTTCATGTCTGCTTCATGTCTGATGGGTGTCTTGTCTGCAGTCAGGAATCCTGCTCTGATCCATTGTCTCAGCTCTATATGAACAGCACCCACTACATATGCTGAGTCTGTGTAGATGTTTACAACTTTCCCTTCTGCCCATTCTAGTGTTTTAATCATGGCCTGTAGTTCTGCTATCTGAGCTGACTCTTTCCCAACTACTGGCTCTGCTACCACTTCCTCAAATCCTTCCTATGTTCTCCTGACCACCGCTAGGGCTGCTTTCAGTCCTTCCACTGGAAGTCTGTAGCAACAGCCGTCGGTGAACAATGTTTCCTCAGCTTCCTGTAAGGGAGTACTCTGTAGATTCTCTCTCACCCTGACATCTTTCTGCACTCTTTCCTCACACACATGCGGCTCTCCTTCTCCCATGTTGTCTGCCATGTTAATGCCTTTGTGTGTGTATGTGATGTGTGGTGCTGTCAGTGTTTTGTCCAGCCTGGTCTGTCTTAATGATGACATGGTGAATGCTGTAGAATTCACATATGCCACGACTGTGTGTGTGGTGAGTACTATTAATTGATGTTGCATGACTATGTGTGCCGTTTTCTGCAAAATCTTTGCCACTCCTGCTGCATGTCTTGTGCATGGTGGGTGCCTGTTCTCTGTAGCATCTAGTGTCACACTTACATACATCAACACTTTCCGCTCACCCCCCTTTTTCTGAAACAGCACATCATTTGCTGTCTGGGCTGTTTCAGAAACATCCAGATAGAATGGAACTTTGTAGTCCGGGACAGCCAGATCAGAAGCAGTGCTAAGAGCGTTTTTGAGTGATATAAACGCCATTTCCGCCTGCGTGGTCCAGATTAAGGGTGCACTGAGATTCCTCATGCCCTGTTCGTTTACCATAGCCCTCAACGGGGCAGTCAAACAACCATACAAAGGGACAAAGTGTCTGCTGAATCCCGTCAGCCCCAAAAATGATAACATGTCCTTGACTGTGACGGGTTTAGGATGATGCAGGACAGTATCTCTATGTGATCCGGATACGCCGGTCCCACTTTGAGACACAACCCTGCCCAAAAACGTCACTGACTGGCGGCAGCATTGCAACTTGGACCGAGAGACCTTAAATCCAATCTGGAAAAGCCGGAGTAGCAACATTTCAGTGGCCTTAAGACACAGGGCGGGGTTCGGGGCTGCTAAGAGGAGGTCATCTACATACTGGATCAGTACGACACCAGGTGGTAACGTCAGATTCGTCAGCTGGTCTCTCAAGGCTTGATTAAACAACCCCGGCGAGAGAATGAAACCTTGCGTGTGTACCGCAGCTGTTGACCCTGGTATGTAAATGAGAAAATATTACGCAGGGATGGTTCTAATGGCAGACAGAAAAACGCATTAGCCAGGTCAATACAGGAGAACCACTTGTGGTCTGGTGTGAGGCCTGACATTGCCGTGTAGGGATTTGGAACAGGTACAGTGGGAGTCGCCACCACGCTGTTAACACGTCTCAGGTCATGTGCCATGCGATATTTGCCGGTGTTTTGTTTCTCAACGGGTAAGATAGGTGTGTTCCATGCACTACCCGACCGCTCCAACACTCCTGCATTTAAAAGACCGACAATAGTGTATCCTATGCCTACCTCCGCCACCTGTTTGTGGGGATACTGTTTCTGCCAAATGGGTGTGTAATCAGTGAGTGAGAATGTGATAGGTTTGACTCCACCACAGAAGCCCACATCAGTGGGGCCTGTGGACCATAATGCCTGTGGCAGTAAGTCCAGCATGTGAGCGGAGTCGGGGTGGTCAGTCTTTTCCCTGCCGTGATAACGTTCAATTTGTTGATGTTCCAGGGTTGTCTTGTCAGTGAGAAGTTTTGTAAGTCTGTATGCCTTCTCAGTAGGTGAGAACGACAGATGAGGAATCTGGGTGTGCAGCCAATCAGTTTGTGCGAGCAATCGTTTAGTCATTGGGCCCAAGTCTTTGGCCTGATGTCCCGTATGTACTGCGAGTGTGATATGTGGTGTAGCCTCGGTGGACATTTTATACCATTGTATTTGGTCCCACGTCAGGTCAACCGCTGCCGCCACCCCCTCTGGACCCATAAAAATGCATGTGGACTGTATTGACCATTCCACATCCGCCACTTCCTTTTCAAATGCTTCGTGATATACTTCATCATCATCCCGATCATAATATAGGGTTACATGGAGGGGATCAGAGGGAGGAGCATGAGGATGGAGAGTGGCAATCCAGGGTTTCCACTCCTGAAACGTTGACCAGACTCCGCCCCCGGTGGTGGGTTCCGGTAGTACAGTTCCCCAATAGATGTCCGCCCATCTGCCTGGTGCCGAGGGCGAGTTGTCTGCGGACAACATCATCTGTGACCCTGAACACATCGAGTTCAACGAGCAGTTTAGCGACGTGCCATTCGGAAAAGTCACTACCACTCCTTCTGGGCTGCACAAAATGGATGCTCCTGTTCTGATCAAAATGTCTCTCCCCATAAAATTTACAGGGCAGGTTGGGGCCGCGATGAACTGATGTGTGAATGACTGTCCAGCCACTACCGCATGGAGTGGTGTTGTGAGAGGCAGGTGTTCAGATTTTCCCGAGAATCCAACAAGCTTGATTGTCGAGTGTGAGAGTTTGTCTGGTGGCACATTGTCAGCTAGCGTAGAATAGCGAGCACCAGTGTCTACTAGGAAGGGCAGGTCCTTTTGTAGTACTCTCATTGTCATGTAGGGGTCTGCCAACCCCACATGGCTGGTGTTTCTCGGGCCTCCTCAGAACCACCCCTCATGGGAGCGGGGGTCTTGCATCTGGGGGTACTGTCCAGGTGGTGGGGGTGGTGCTACCCCTGCATTTGGGGCTTGATGGTTGTAGCCTTGCGGAGGGAATGGAGGCGGGTCCGGTCGGGGCCCTGGAGAGTACCACCCATTTCCTTGTGGGCAGGTCCTGAACCAGTGATCAGACTGTCCGCATATAAAACAGCTGTTCCCTCTGGGCGGTCCTCCTCTCATGCCATCTCCCCGAGCTCTACCTCTGAACCCTCCCCTGTTCTGTCTGGGCCCCTGCCAATATTGTGGAGGAGCGGGTGGCCAATTAGAATACTGTGGAGAGGGTGCATATGGCATCATCATGTGGGTCTGAAGTGGAGGTGGAGCCAGCGGTGTCTGCTGTGGTTGAGTCGGTGGTGTGTGCATGTGTGAAGTGTCGGGTTGAGGTGTCGGTTGTACCACCATTTGTGCCTCCCCCTTGTGACCTCTTTTTGTTGCAGTAGCTCTACTTCGAGCATCCTCTAATTGCAGTTTTAACAGCTGGGTCTGTGCCGCGTTCAGACCATCATCCTTCTCTTTTTGCTTCTGTTGGTGAGCTCTAGTGTGGTGCGCTAAATGTTTTTCCCACTGTTGACTGTCAGATCCTAACATGTCTGGATTAGCCTCCATGTTATCCTGTACTGACCGTGGCATTCCTCCTAATACAGCTTTACGGAAAAGAGTGGCTTGCAGGGGGCTCGAGCTAGGATGTGTCCCAGCCACCTCCGTCCAGGTGTTCCTGCACTTAAGTAAAAATTCTGCCACACTCGCTCCGTCTTTATATGTGAATGTCAGACAGTGCATCGCACCCAGCGGTGGGGGAAACCTCTCCCTCATTGCTTTTCCAATTCTTGTGGCCTTAGGGGTAAAGAGAGAATCATCTCGTTCGGTCCCTGTGTCGGCTGATATCTCAATTTGTGTGGTCTCGTGTGCAGCCAGCTGGCGGCCAATCAGTGCTCTCCAGTCACCCATAGCTAATGTATGTCCCTGGGTGAGTTGGCAGAACTTTGCCATCCAGGTGCCACCCCCTTCTGATGGGCTGGGCATTTTTTCCAGGATGCCATTCATGTCTGTGAACGAAAAGGGCTGATACACCAGCCCCTTTCCAGGGCCTTTGTCTAAGAGGGGCATCATCATGTGACGGGGTCTATCCTTGGAGCGGGTGTTGTATGAGTGTGAATGTGAATTTGGTTTTATGGTAGACTTATGTTCTGGGTGAGGGGAGGAGAGAAGCAAGCGCCCATTAAGTTGGGCTGCAAACTCTACCGGACCGTTTTCGTCTGATTCTGTCTCGCTGTGGTGTGATTCACTCCCTGTCTCTGATTCCTCACCCTCTCTATCCCCTCCCCGCTCATGTTCTGGTCTCCGCCTACTTTCAGTGCCTCCCTGTTCCCTCAGCGAGTGATGGTCACGCTCTCGACGCGCTCTGACCTCCCAGGGTTCCTGGGTTGGGTCTGCAGGCGTGGAGGTATACATTCTGTTCTTTCCTGTCTCAGTCGTGGGCTGTTCTGCCGTCCATGGTGCTTTCAGGCCCTGTTCTACCTCTTCCACCATCGATGTCAGTCGGGTCAATTTACTCTGAATCTCGCCCTCCATTCTGAGATGTTCTTGTGCTAGTAGTTCATACTCCTCTCGAACCCTGTCTGCTCCTGGCCTTGGGCCCTCGTCTGGCACCGGAACGGCCTCCACAGTTCCACCTTTTATGGCGAACAGTGGTGCCTGTATCCGTGGGCCCAAGACATAAGGAGGGGGTGCAGTTGACTGAGACAGGTCAGGATACAATTTCGGTGCTGAAGTCATGGGGGGTAGGTCGGTTTTGTCCGTCGTGGTAGTCATAATCTGCAGTGTGTCATCTGGTCTTTTCGTCACCTGCTTTTTCCGTTTACTCTCCCACACTTGCTGTGTGGCTCCGCCTGCTAATGCCATATTATGCAATCTTCTCCTATCCTGCATCTCTTCCTTTTCCTTTTTCCACTTCCTTTTTTCTGTCCACCCCTTAGGACCACCTTCTTCACATTTCTTTATGTCTTTTCTGGTCTTATTTTCTGCTCTACTCAGCCATGGCCACACCACCATCATGTCCTGGTCTGAGGGGAATCCTTCAGTTCGTCCCATAACTTATCATATTCTCTCATCTCTCTTTTTCTGACTCCCTTGTCACATCCACTACTCAACTGCATCCTCATGAGAACCCACTGTTCTCCTACATTCACTTCTGGGCCACAGCCCCCATACTCCAAACACTCTCGATCAAATTCACCTTTCATCTCCTTTTTTAATTTTTTTTTTCCTGTTTATTCAACACTACCACACAGTGATAATTCAACACACACATGGAGATCGAGTGTGAATGACTCCTTTAGGTCAATTTGTGGATCTAATGAGACAAGCTTCTAGGCTGAATAACTTCAGTCCAGTCTCACTCTAGGGGTCGCCCCAGATACCACAAATCTTTTAATTCACGCTCACTTTCTCCACCAACACCACCCTTTGTCCCCACAGAACAAGAACTTGCCGAGACTGGATGTCTCTATAAAACTTGCTTAGTTCTTGGAAGCCACCCACATTTCCCCGTATTTAAATGCTTTCAACAATCTTCAATTTCACTTCAACATCAGACTGCAGTGGTCAGTTCTTCATAAGAAAAATTAATGACCTCACACACGTTGTATCGCCGGGCCTCTTTAAGTTTACGCCTTATACAACGATCTTTCGCTCCGACTCTAACGGAGGCAGGTCTGTAACCCTGGGTCTTTGCTACGACTCTAACGTAGACGGGACTCCAACCCTTGGGTTTTTTGGAGGACTATAACCTCTCTGGTTTCCAAACCCTACCATGGGCCTTTAACCCCTACTTTTACCGACGCTGGGCCTCTAACCCCCGTCTCACACTTGATTACTCTGCCGCTTACTAGGACATTGAGGTCCTCACCATGACAACAATATAATTTGACAATATCCAATTGCAGAACTTCGTTAAAACAGGTGTCTGCTTACCTTCTTAGATGTGGGCCCACTGTTGTCACCGTTGACCAGATGTCCGCTGTTGGTAGACTTTGTACCGCCTTCACTTCTCCGTCCTCATCACGTCGGGGTCACCAAATTGTTGGACTTGGGCTCCTGCTAAATAACCAAAATGTGTCAGCCCCCAGTCCTGCGTGTTCTTTAATGAGGCAATAGGAGAAGATGTCAGGCTCCAAGATATTTATTTAACAGCAGCAGAATAACCATTTTACAGAGCTCTGGGTCCAGACTATGTTTCCCTGACCGCAACAGAGTATGTGTCAGTTCACGAAGTCTGAGCTTCTGACTTTCCCTCACCCAGTCTTCTTATAGTCCAGACACCAAAAAGTCATGTGTATTGATGTATCCTTTGTTGGTTGGAG
>NW_027185237.1:536037-553537 GCF_022577435.1 Embiotoca jacksoni | reverse complement strand
AGAACTGAATTATCAGCAATAGTTAACTTTAATTAAGCATTAATACACATTCACAGGAATACAGGCTCGCTAGCCAGATTATTTGATTTGATTTGATTTTTTTGATTTTATTCACTTTATTAATCCCCGAGGGGAAATGTCTTCACTACAGCAGGGGGGCTCTCAGGGGGGAGCTGCTGCAACAGGCTGCCACTAGCGCGGCGCCAGGTAACCTGACCTGAGGTGCATGTTTTTGGATGATGGGAGGAAGCCGGAGAACCCGGAGAGAACCCACGCAAGCACAGGGAGAACATGCAAACTCCGCACAGAAAGGCCCAGGACCGGATTCGAACCCGGAACCTTTTTGCTGTGAAGCGACAATGCTAACCACTGCACCACCGTGCGCCCTTTAGATTAGCCACTAAGCTCAGCGTTGGGCTATTATTTGAACGGCTAATTGCATAACAAACACTTACTAACACCAAATGCACTTAAGAACATAAGTACAGCTATAAACGGAACCGTTTTACCACATAAATCCAAAGTTACAGTACTATGACATCATCAATGACTCGATCTGACTATACTGTCGGTCCTGCGTAGCATATACGATTAGCGCAACCGGAAGCGGAAACAGTTGGCGGCATCAAAATAAAGTTTCAAGATAAGAGCGTCGTAACCGTGTTGTCTCTGTCCATGAAGAATTGGCAACAGCCGCCCCCACATTTGAGCAGCAAATGTGTAATAACAGGAATTCTTCATGCATCATTAGCATCATCCTTGAGCTCAGGGAGCTGGATCAGATGAGCAACTGGTCTTGTGTAGACTTTACTGTTCACCAGGACCTCTGCGGTCCTGATACATCCGTCCTGACTAGGGACTGTCTTACAAACCTTCCCAATGGGCCACCGAGCCCTGGGAAGCGATGGGTCAATGATCAGAACGACTGAACCCACAGTGATGTTATCAGCGGCCTTCTGCCACTTCTGCCGTGTTTAAAGAGTGGGCAGATAGTTCTGTGTGAACTGGATCCAAAACTGGTCCACAAGTGTTTGACAGTAGCGCCATCTCCGTCTTCCCATGCCTGCGGGGGCATAGGCCACTTGAGTTAGCGATGCATCCCGCCGCCCCATGAGAAGGATGTTAGGAGTGATGGGGTCAGGGTCAGCAATATCAGCTGACACATACCCTAGTGGTTTCGAGTTTAGGATCCCTTCGACCTCCACTAAGGTCGTGTAGAGGACGTCTTCAGAGACTGACTGGCCTCCAACTGCAGCTTCAAGGCCGGCTTTTATGGAACGAACCTCTCTCTCCCATACTCCACTGAAGTGAGGAGCGCTCGGCGGGTTGAACTTGAAGTCGATCCGGTATTCCATCAGTTGTTCCTTCAATTGTGGTTCCATGGCTGCGAAAGCCTCACGGAGTTCTCGCTCAGCGCCACGGAAATTGGTACCGCAGTCTGATAGTATCTCCTTCGGTCTGCTGCGCCTCGCGATGAATCGACGAAGAGCAAGGAGGAAGGCATCTACATCCAGAGAGTTGAGGAGTTCAATGTGGATGCTGCAGGTCTTGAGACACTTAAAGATGGCACCCCAGCGCTTTTCCGTCCTCCTGCCTATCTTGACCAGGTAAGGGCCAAAACAGTCGACACCTGTTGAGTAGAAAGGTGGACAGAGGAGCTGGAGGCGCTGTGGTGGCAGGTCCGCCATCTGCAGGACTTTGGGCTGAGCTCGCCAGCGTTGGCAGGATGGACACTTGAGCTGGTGGTGTCTGACAGCTTGTCGTCCTCGCAAGATCCAATACTGCCTTCGCAGTTCTGCAAACACCCGCTCCGTACCTGGATGGAGCAGACGTTCGTCCATGTGTTTGATGAGGAGCTTCGTTGCTTCGTCTACTTGTTCTGTGTCCTCCTCTCCTCTCCTCCTGTGGCCACGCCCCTCACCAGTCCCAGCAGCTGCAGCCACTCACCCCTGATCACCACCTGCAGGTGTGCTGCATCTCCCTGATCACCTCCCCGGACTATATGTACCCTGCCGCTGCACAACTCTGGTTGTCAGTTCATGTGTTAGTCACCCGTCCGTCCTCCGTCTGTTCTCCGTCCGTCCTGTTCCTTCTGTTCCTCCTGCAGAGCTCCCTGTCGGAGTCACCAGTCGGTGGAGTTGCCCTCCCGAATCGGAGGATTATAGACTCTGTTTTTTCCAGCGGTCCTGTCCGCTGGTCTGCCGGCTGCCCTGCCAGCCGTGTCT
The DNA here is from genome assembly GCF_022577435.1 of Embiotoca jacksoni. Classification (NCBI taxonomy): domain Eukaryota; kingdom Metazoa; phylum Chordata; class Actinopteri; family Embiotocidae; genus Embiotoca; species Embiotoca jacksoni. Next base: position 551,312 of record NW_027185237.1, on the reverse strand, counting down.
CCCTGGATCTGTCGGTTGATTTGCCCTCCCGACTGGAAGCAAGTGGACACGATAGGTGCCACCTTTTTGTTTGTTTGTTTGTTTTTGTTTATTGCAATAAAGACTGTATTTTGGAACCGATACCCGAGTCTGTGAGCCTGCATTTGGGTCCTGGTAAACACCACCACATAACAGCTTAACATGTTCAAGTAGCACGTGATATTTGTACTTCTAAGACAGTTCTGTATGAGGCTCAAGCAGGTTATCTACAGCCAGCTTCAGATTAGCAAACTCCTTTTCGCTGTCAGTGGAGAAGTCTGGGATTTTGGGTGTTGGCACATCGTATGCAGAGCGGTGTGGCAGACCAGGGCTGTGTGGGGTCACAGTCTGACCTGATGGCAGCTGCATCTGATGAACTGTAGATGAGTTACCTCTGGGGACAGGTAGAGTCTGCTCGAGTGCTGGTGTTGATGAAGGCACTGGAGCATAGTGAGTTGGACCATAGTTGGAAGAGGCGTGAGGCATCACTTGTGGTGAGTGGTAATGCTGTGCGGCTGGATAGCTGTAAGAGACCGCTATAGGCTCATGGACCGGAGCAGGAGCAATCAACTGTCCACGTACTTGTCCTGTATCTCCACAGGAGCGAGGCAGCCCTGAGGCATGAGGCTGCAATGGGTCTGGCCTGGTAGGGTACTGCTGGACCAGAGGAGGTGTCATCATGCCTGATGACATTACAGAACACGAGGAGCCCGAACGCTCCGATGAGGCTGGAAGAACAGAATTTAGTCTCTGTTCTCCTGCTATAGGAGTGGAGGCTCTAACTTCGGTCTCGACCTCTGGTCTCCAAGACGTGTGTCCTGTTATAGGTCCACCAGCCTGAGGCTCCGTGTCCTTAGCCAGCTCCTCTGGCGTTGAAAGCGAGCGACTTGGGGAGAAGAGAGACATCTGGGGTTGAGGGAGATGAGGGTGTTGATGGGGGGTGGTGCTCTTCCTGGTGTCATTACCTTCATCCATCTGTTCTTCCATCAGGAAGGAAGTGATGTGCTCCAGCAGCTCCTGACGACAACGTCTGGTTTCATACTGCTGGAGTTTGTGTGTCAGTTGAACCACTTCAGCGTCCTCTTCCTTCTCATTCCTAGAGATGGATTCGATGAGTCGTTTCAGTGAAGTGGTGTTCAGCAGGACATCGGAGCTCGGGCTGTGTGAGGCTGGACGTCTGTCCAGATAAGAGGCTGCATCCTCTGCTCCTCTGTAGAGTGGGAGGGAAGGGCAGGTCGCTGTGGACTGTAGGCGAGGACGTAGTCCTCAAGATGTTTGGGGACGCGATGATGTCTCACATGACGCTGTTGATCTTCGAAATGAGGCTGTTGGGTAAATGTATCTTCAGATGCCATCTTCTGTGGTAGTCAATTAATCCGGCTCGAAGGACCATTTGTTGGGGATTCGACCCAAGAGGCTGGTGTACAGATGAGTATTGACCACTACAGGGTTCCAGTCAGAGAACACAGACATCTGATGGTTCCACACGTTACTGGATTGAGTTTAGCACACAGTATTATAACTTGGAGACAGATGGAAAGATGGAATGATTGACAGGTGGAATGATTGACAGATGGAGTTTCTGAAATAAACACAGAAAGTGAATTACAGAACTGAATTATCAGCAATAGTTAACCTTAATTAAGCATTAATACACATTCACAGGAATACAGGCTCGCTAGCCAGATTATCCACTGAGCTCAGCGTTGGGCTATTATTTGAACGGCTAATTGCATAACAAACACTTACTAACACCAAATGCACTTAAGAACATAAGTACAGCTATAAACGGAACAGTTTACCACATAAATCCAAAGTTACAGTACTATGACATCATCAATGACTCGATCTGACCATACTGTCGGTCCTGCGTAGCATATACGATTAGCGCAACCGGAAACGGAAACAGTTCGCGGCGTCAAAATAAAGTTTCAAGATAAGAGCGTCGTAACCGTGTTGTCTCTGTCCATGAAGAATTCACAACAGTATTCGTTCCGTCTGTTTCTGCTTCTCAACTCTTTCACGTTCTCTACGGAAATACTTTGAACCAATCAGCATCCTGCAGTCAGCTGTCTCCGGGCAGATTAGAGAAGTTCTGAGCAGCCGGAGAAAGAAAGGTGTCACAGGTGAGTCATCACGGTCGGTTCTACATTTTCTGAAGTTAAATCTGATTTTAAAAACTTATTTCTGGAAAAGTTGGGAAAAAAATTTTAAATGCAAGAAAAAAGAAAACAAAAATTGAAAACACAACCTGTGATTTGTTTTTTTAAAACTGTCTTGAAACTTTATTTAACTGACAAAAATACAAAGAAAAGATTTCCAGTGTTTAAACAAAAAAGGAATTTGACGCTTGAAACTTTAAAGCTGCAAATTTATGAAAGTTCATGTTGAAACTGACCTTTGACCTTTGATTACCAAAATCTATACATGTCATCCATATGTCCAAGTGAAGATCCCTCACGGCATTCCTGAGATTTTGTGTTGACAAGAATAGGAAACATGTGAGGTCACAGTGACCTTGACCTTTAACCCCTGACCACCAAAATGGTATCGGTTCGATATCGAGGCACGATGAACGTTTGGGACAAATTTGAGGAAACATCCTGGAGGCCTTCCTGAAATATTGTCTTACGGGACAGACTGGATGAGAGTAACGTGAGGTCACAGTGACCTTGAACTTTGACCTTGACAAAATCGTAACAGACAAACGGAGAACGTGAAATCAAACCGCTGGAGGCTTCAAACCGACCGTGACGTCACCCGTCGGTTTGTGAGCTTCGAGTTCGGTGTTTTGAGCCGTCGCTATCTCGTTATTTGGAGCAGGAAGTGACCATATTTGGACGAGCTGGGGGAGGAGCCGGCGGTGGATCTGACCAATCTGATTGGAAACCTGACGATACTACGTCCCGCCCACCGATAGCTGTAACCTGACTGCACCACAGGCCTGTCAATCAAACAGACACGCCCCCAAAAACAGGTCTTTTTGAATCTTCTTTTCTAATGAATGAAGGATTATTTCCAGAAGGAGTTTATCTAATGACACCGTGATGATTGACTGATGGAGTCTTTGTTGGAGCCCCTAGTGGCCTTCAGTGGTATCACACTTTAAAGAAATTTCTCAATGACCTCATTTTTCCGACCAGGAAGTTTTTGTCTATTTATATGCAGCCTGTGGTTGGAATAGAGTCAAAATAAGATGGTAAGTTCCCCGTTTTTAAACATTCAACAGGTAAACTGTAACAGGTGAGGTGGTCTTGTTTCACTTCAACAGCTAAAACAAACATTTCTCAACACCAGATTGCAGAGTTTTTACATCTTTTGCCTTCTAGCGGGCAGAATATCATGAAAAAGATTGAGGGAATGTGTAACGTGTAAGTTTTGTAGCATGAGTCCAGTATTTCCAGAAGACAGTTCAGAGGGAGGTGCTGCAGGTGTTCCTGGTTGTTACTCCGGGCTCTCACGCGTCGCCGGGTCTGCTGCTGCAGCTCGGTCCTGGTCTTCGGCCTCCTCCTCCTGTGTTTCCATGGCGACGCCATCCTACCTTTCCCTCCTCCTCCTCCACCACAGCACCACCACCACCAGCAGCACCAGCAGCAGAACGGCGACAGGAACGGAGACGACGGGAACTCTGTGCGAGCGCGAGAACTCGGCCCTCCAGCTCACCTCCATTCGGTTGTCGAGGCTCAGGTGAGACGCTGCACAGGTGTAGCTGTGTTTCCTCCGCAGCTCCTCGTCGTCAACCGTCAGCGTCTTCCTCACCTGGTAGAGGCCGTTGCCGTTGGGTAGCACCGAGCCGCCGGTCAGTTCGTCCTCGTCCACGGGCCGGCCGTCCCGCAGCAGCGTCAGGTTGATGTGGCGAGGGTAAAAGTCTGTGGCCAGGCAGGTGACTCGAGCTCCGCCCACCACCTGCTTCGTTAGGACGCGGACTCGAGGTCGAACCCGACGCATCACGAGGTTCTTCTCACGGTCCAGAAGGTTTTGAAGAAACCGGACGCAGACCGGTACGTAGAAGTTGGAGAAGAGCGTCTGGAAGTACGTACTCTTCCACACGTCCCACCAGATCTTCCAGTTGTTGCTGCCGTCGTACGTGAAGTGCGTCATGTTGTACATGATGCTTTCTACTTCCTGCCTGTTGTTGGCGCCCCTCAACATGAAGAACACCGGCTGCCCGTCCAGAACCTCACAGCCCGTCAGCCTCTGATAGACGACGACTCCTGTCAGGTTGAAGTTGTCTTTGGCCCAATTAAGTCTCTCCCTCATGTTGAAGATCATCTCCTGCAGCAAAGACGTGCCGTCCTGGCCCAGATCAAGCTCCGCCCCCTTCTCACCTCCACCCCCGACCCTAATCGCCTGGTCCATCGTGGAGTCATAGTAACCAACCTGGATGTCGTCCAGCATCAGGACAGCAGTGAACTCTGGAAACACAGTTGACCCTGAGATGGACGAAGCAAACATCCACATTGAGTGTCGTCCTGAACCTGATGGGAACAAAGCATTATGGGTAAGAGGGAAATATCAATTTAATAATATTTATAGAACTACTTTTACATTTATACATTTGTCAGACACTATATTCTGTAGTTCCTGTCTCTGCCTGTAGAGGACAGTGTTCCTCTAGTTCCTGTGTCTGCCTGTAGAGGACAGTGTTCCTGTAATTCCTGTCTCTGTCTGTAGAGGACAGTGTTCCTGTAGTTCCTGTCTCTGCCTGTAGAGGACAGTGTTCCTGTAATTCCTGTCTCTGTCTGTAGAGGACAGTGTTCCTGTAGTTCCTGTGTCTGCCTGTAGAGGACAGTGTTCCTGTAGTTCCTGTCTCTGCCTGTAGAGGACAGTGTTCCAGTAGTTCCTGTCTCTGCCTGTAGAGGACAGTGTTCCTGTAGTTCCTGTGTCTGCCTGTAGAGGACAGTATTCCTGTAGTTCCTGTCTCTGCCAGTAGAGGACAGTATTCCTGTAGTTCCTGTCTCTGCCTGTAGAGGACAGTGTTCCTGTAGTTCCTGTCTCTGCCTGTAGAGGACAGTGTTCCTGTAGTTCCTGTCTCTGCCTGTAGAGGACAGTGTTCCTGTAGTTCCTGTCTCTGCCTGTAGAGGACAGTGTTTCTGTAGTTCCTGTCTCTGCCTGTAGAGGACAGTGTTCCTGTAGTTCCTGTCTCTGCCTGTAGAGGACAGTGTTCCTGTAGTTCCTGTCTCTGCCTGTAGAGGACAGTGTTCCTGTAGTTCCTGTCTCTGTCTGTAGAGGACAGTGTTTCTGTAGTTCCTGTCTCTGCCTGTAGAGGACAGTGTTCCTGTAGTTCCTGTCTCTGCCTGTAGAGGACAGTGTTCCTGTAGTTCCTGTCTCTGCCTGTAGAGGACAGTGTTCCTGTAGTTCCTGTCTCTGCCTGTAGAGGACAGTGTTCCTGTAGTTCCTGTCTCTGCCTGTAGAGGACAGTGTTCCTCTAGTTCCTTTGCATTACTTCAGCAGCAGCTTTAAAACGTAAAAGTTCTAAAAACATCAAAGTCTGTAGGACATGATGACACATCTCAATGTTATGACCTCTTAGAAACAAAACAATAAGTCATTAAAATGATGAATCATCAAAATAATTGATAAAGATCAGACATGAACAGACCGGTGAGCCTTCGTAAAAACACTGAAGCACAGAAACTTGTTTACAGCAGAATTTCAGTACCTGAACTCGTCGTCTGGAGGAGGAACAGAGACACAAACATCAGCTGGAAGACCAACATATCGATTAATCTGAATCTGATCGATCTGTATTAAAACATATCGATTAATCTGAATCTGATCGATCTGTATTAGAAAATATTGATTAATCTGAATCTGTATTCGTTCCGTCTGTTTCTGCTTCTCAACTCTTTCACTTTCTCTACGTAAATACTTTGAACCAATCAGCATCCTTCAGTCAGCTGTTTCCAGGCAGATTAAAAGAGTTCTGAACAGCCAGAGAAAGAAAGGTGTCACAGGTGAGTCACCTGATCACCTGTAATTTACTGTTCAGCCTACAGGGGGCGCTGATGCTCTGATTTACAGAAGTTACAAACTGTTCCTCACTTTCTGTGTCTGAGTGAACTGCCTGTGTGTGTGTGTGTGTGTGTGTGTGTGTGTGTGTGTGTGTGTATGTGTGTGTGTGTGTGTGTGTGTGAGAGTGTGTGCTTGTCTGTCTGTGTGTGTGTGTGTGTGTGTGTGTGTGTGTGTGTGTATGTGTGTGTGTGTGTGTGTTTGTGTGTGTGTGTGTGTGTGTGTGTGCTAACCTTTGCCCAGCTTTCTGTCTGCAGTGGTGGACAAGGTGGACAGAGGAGCTGGAGGCGCTGTGGTGGCAGGTCCGCCATCTGCAGGACTTTGGGCTGAGCTCGCCAGCGTTGGCAGGATGGACACTTGAGCTGGTGGTGTCTGACAGCTTGTCGTCCTCGCAAGATCCAATACTGCCTTCGCAGTTCTGCAAACACCCGCTCCGTACCCGGATGGAGCAGACGTTCGTCCATGTGTTTGATGAGCAGCTTCGTTGCTGGGTGCTTTGGATCGAGCACAATCGGATGGATCTCTCCTCTGTTTGTATTCTGCAGCCTTCGTAGCCCCCCTCCTACCCGGACTAAGCAGGTTGAGGGGTCCCATTCTGGGGCGAGGCTGACCAAGCGGCTGTGGTTTGGCACCGGTTTCTGTGCTTTGAGAGCGGTGACCTCCTCTGGGAAGCTATGGGCTTGACACCTCCTCAGCAGAAGGATCTCCGCATCCTGGAGGTTAGTAGTTTGGTGATATTTCGGACCCTCGGCCGCCCCTTGAACACCCTGGCTTGCTTGACGAGTGGCCTCTACCAGCTCCTTCCATACACTGAACTGAGAAGCATCAGGGAGATGGTCCTTAGGTTCCACTGTTGTGAGGCAGCAGAACGTGATACCCTTTAGTTCAGCTGAGCTCACTGCTGTAGCATGCTCAGGCTTCTTTGGCCAGTGCTCAGCACTCTGCTTTAAGAATGGAGGCCCTTGACTCCAACGACCGGGCTCTGCCAGCTCCAAGACGGTCTTACCCCTGGTTATGTCGTCGGCTGGGTTGCTCCGGGTGTCCACGTACCTCCAGGCCTGTCGATCAGTGAGCTCCTGTATCTCAGATACACGGGTTCCGACAAACACCTCATACCTACAGGAGTCCGATTGGAGCCGCTCTAAAACTGCGGTGGAGTCAGACCAAAGGGTTGTCTGTCGGATAGTGAGCGTCATCTCGGTCTCTACGAGCTTGGCCAGTTGAGCTCCAGCTAACGCAGCGCAGAGCTCCAAACGTGGCACGGTCTGCTGCCTCTTGGGAGCTACTCTTGACCTAGCCATCACAAAGGAAGTGTGAATGTTGCCTCCTACATGTACTGTGAGGTAGACCACTGCCCCATCTGCTCGCTCGGACGCGTCGCAAAAGACGTGGAGTTCATACATATCTTCCACGGAGACTGGTGAGTAACGGCGGGGAATGGATACTTGACTGAGGTGTTGCAGCTCATTCTCCCATGTTTCCCAGGCTTGGCGGAGGGCTGTAGGCAGGTCAGGATCCTCCCATCATCTCTGTTTGGACCAGAGCTGCTGGATGAGTACTTTGGCACGCCCGGTGAAAGGCACGATGAACCCCAAAGGATCATATTGGCTAGCCAGTACCTGGTATGATGTCCCCATAGTCAGCGCTGCATGCTCAATGAGACGGGACTGATAGCTAAGAGTATCAGTGGCACAGTTCCACTTAAGGCCCAAGGCGGGCTCCAGCGGATCGGTCCGGTTCTGACTCAGCCATTGCTCCGTAGCAGAAGACCTGGTCTCAGTGGGGAGATGCGCTACCACGGTAGGTTGATTACTGGCCTACTGTCTGAGGTCGAACCCTCCCTCTGCTAGTAAGGTACGCAATTGATTGACTCTGTGCGTGGCGGCAGGCATGCTGGGGAGGCGCTCAAGGCAGTTGTCCACGTAAAAACTATGCTGCAGAGCATCAGGATAGCTTTCTCCATGGTTACGAGCGTGTTGTTGTAAAGCGAAGATGGCACAGCACCGGCTGCTCATTGATTCATACACATCTGGTGGGTCTTCACAGTGCAGATCTCTCCAGATGAACCGGAGGAGTGGTCGGTCCTCAGGCAGAAGACGAACTTGATGAAACATTGCGTGGATGACTCACAGCAACCTGATGCTGTCTGAATCATAGGACGCCGAGCAGCGACGGCCCCAACAAGGGTCCAGGTAGCAGTTGGTCGTTCATTGAGGCACCCTGATAACTGTAGGAGCAGTTGAAGACCAGATGTGGCTTCTTGTTGTGGCACACAAGGTGATGGGGGAGATACCATGCCTCCTCAGACTGGTTCACTTCATTAGGCAGAAGCTTCTTGACGTAACCGGCCCGGATAAGCTTGCCAATCTTCTCCGAATAGATAGCTGCCTTCCCCGGATCCTTCTTGAGCCGTTTCTCTGGCTCACAGATGAACTATGACTGAATGAGTCGAGCTGTTCAGTTTAGGGACTCCTCTCCTCCTCAGGAGGGGGGTTGCATAGCATTGAACTCCTTCAGTGTTGAACCTCTCCGTCTTTGTCTCTAAGAGGTTCATGGCTTCTTGGTCCTCACGGGAACGAACTACTATTTTCCCGTTACGAAATGGCAGAACGTCGAGTTGCCATAACTTCTCCACATTTCAGTACAGGAGGTCATTAGGAGGAACAACTGTGGTGAAAAGACATTGCTGCACTGCAGTTGGCTGGGATCCACACCTTTCAGCACCTTGCAAGGCCCATCCGAGGGCAGTGTGGATGGCAACAGGTCCTGTTAGCTCTTCTACGTACCGGCTTAGTGGCAGTAATCAGATGTACGTGAGATGATCTGAGCAACACCGCTGGATTGGCATTAAAGAAAGTCTTCAGTGGGATTCCACGAGGTGAGTGTGTCATCTTTGGAGTGTTTGCACTGGATAGGTCTGCTCTACCAGGTCTAGACCTGCAGCTGTAAATGCTCCCTGCACTTTGTAGCGCTTCTGTGGGTTATCTATGGGGGAGATTTGAAAGTTGACCTTTGACCCTTGTAGCTGTGTAAGGTCTGTCCGCACTGCATAGGGCAAGAGTCTCGGACTCACCGATCAACTGGAGCTGTTGGACGGCCTGTGGCGGGATGATAGTCCTCTGTGCGCCCTCATCCAGGATAGCAAAGGTCTCCATAGACTTTAACTTGCTGTGCAGCAGGACGGGGACCACTTTCAGCAGTACTTTGCTCGATGTAATGCTGGGTGTCAGGTAGACTCTGCTTTCTGTGGTCCCTGACTGTGAGTTGATGGATTGATGCTGTACTACGCCGTGAAGGACTTGGAGGTGAATACCACTGCAGTCGCTGCATGGTTTCTTGAGGTTGCACGATGAGTACGCGCACATTTCCAACAGCGCCTTCCCTCTGTTATCCACTTGTCCAGATCAACTGCTGCCTACTCTGTGATACTGCAACAGCGACTGATGTAATGTTCTTTGCTGTCACAGAAGAGGCATTATATTTTGAATGGTTTCTTAGCTTGTGTGTGGTTGCTGGAGGGGCTCTGCGGAGGAGGCCCTGTACTGTGATATACAGAGACACCTTCACCTTTGACTTTCGACGTGAACTTCTCCCTTCCATTAACTTGGGGTTGTCCAGTTTGGTAGCGCTGCACCAATCTGCTGGACAGGCGCTGCTGTTGAGCTTTACCTTGAAGCCATCCATTAAGATCTTGTAGGTTGTAGGGGTTGAGACTTGTGCTATTCAGCTTTCCCTGCACCTGCAGATACTCAATAAATGTCAGGAGTCCAGTTTTCCTCCATTTTGCCCCCGATCTCCTCTCCTCCTGTGTCCCCTCAGTCCCCTGTCTACTTGTTCTGTGTCCTCCTCTCCTCACCTCCTGTGGCCACGCCCCTCACCGGTCCCAGCAGCTGCAGCCACTCACCCCTGATCACCACCTGTAGGTGTGCTGCATCTCCCTGATCACCTCTATATGTACCCTGCCCCTGTACTCCTCTGGTTGTCGGTTCACTAGTTAGCCACCCGTCCGTCCTCCGTCTGTCCTCCGTCTGTTCTCCGTTCGTCCTCCGTTCGTCCTGTTCCCGTTCCCGTTCGTCTGGCTCCAGTTCCACCTGCAGAGCTCCCTGTCGGAGTCACCAGTCGGTGGAGTTGCCCTCCCGACTCAGAGGATATAGACTCTGTTTTTTCCAGCGGTCCTGTCCGCTGGTCTGCTGGCTGCCCTGCCAGCCGTGTCTCCCTGAGGTCCCAGAGGTGGACACAGGAGGCTAAAGACGCCCTGCAGGACTGCTTTGAGTCCACAGACTGGGATGTGCTGTGTGGACCACATGGGGAGGACATCAACAGCATGACGGACTGTGTTAAATTACATTAAATTTAATACATTAAATTCTGTGAACACACCACCGTACCATCCCAGACTGGACACTGCTTCCCCAACAATGAGCTGTGGATCACCAGTGACCTGAAGGTTCTTCTTAATAAGAAGAAAGCAGCCTTCAGGTCTGGGGACAGGGACGAGCTCAGGAGAGTGCAGCGCCACCTGAAGGAGAAGATGAGAGAGTGCAAGGACTCCTACAGGAGGAAGCTGGAGGCAAAACTCCAGCAGAACAACGTGAGGGAGGTGTGGACCGGTATGGAGGACATTACTGGGTTCAAGGGGAGAGAGAGACTAAAAAATTTCCCCTCTGGGATTAATACAGTAACTACCTACCTACCTACCCTGGATCTGTCGGTTGAGTTGCCCTCCCGACTTGGAAGCAAGTAGGTGACACCTTTTGGTTTGTTTGTCTCTTTTTATTGATGGAAATAAATACTGTATTTTGGAACCGATACCCAAGTCTGTGAGCCTACATTTGGGTCCTGGTAAACACCACCACATAACAGCTTAAGATGTTCGAGTAGCACGTGATATTTGTACTTCTAAGACAGTTCTGTATGAGGCTCAAGCAGGTTATCTACAGCCAGCTTCAGATTAGCAAACTCCTTTTCGCTGTCAGTGGAGAAGTCTGGGATTTTGGGTGTTGGCACACCGTATGCAGAGCGGTGTGGCAGACCAGGGCTGTGTGGGGTCACAGTCTGACCTGATGGCAGCTGCATCTGATGAACTGTAGATGAGTTACCTCTGGGGACAGGTAGAGTCTGCTCGAGTGCTGGTGTTGATGAAGGCACTGGAGCATAGTGAGTTGGACCATAGTTGGAAGAGGCGTGAGGCATCACTTGTGGTGAGTGGTAATGCTGTGCGGCTGGATAGCTGTAAGAGACCGCTATAGGCTCATGGACCGGAGCAGTAGCAATCAACTGTCCACGTACTTGTCCTGTATCACCACAGGAGCGAGGCAGCCCTGAGGCATGAGGCTGCAATGGGTCTGGCCTGGTAGGGTACTGCTGGACCAGAGGAGGTGTCATCATGCCTGATGACATTACAGAACACGAGGAGCCTGAACGCTCCGATGAGGCTGGAAGAACAGAATTTAGTCTCTGTTCTCCTGCTATAGGAGTGGAGGCTCTAACTTCGGTCTCGACCTCTGGTCTCCAAGACGTGTGTCCTGTTATAGGTCCACCAGCCTGAGGCTCCGTGTCCTTTGCCAGCTCCTCTGGCATTGAAAGCGAGCGACTTGGGGAGAAGAGAGACATCTGGGGTTGAGGGAGATGAGGGTGTTGATGGGGGGTGGTGCTCTTCCTGGTGTCATTACCCTCATCCATCTGTTCTTCCATCAGGAAGGAAGTGATGTGCTCCAGCAGCTCCTGACGACAACGTCTGGTTTCATACTGCTGGAGTTTGTGTGTCAGTTGAACCACTTCAGCGTCCTCTTCCTTCTCATTCCTAGAGATGGATTCGATGAGTCGTTTCAGTGAAGTGGTGTTCAGCAGGACATCGGAGCTCGGGCTGTGTGAGGCTGGACGTCTGTCCATATAAGAGGCTGCATCCTCTGCTCCTCTGTAGAGTGGGAGGGAAGGGCAGGTCGCTGTGGACTGTAGGCGAGGACGTAGTCCTCAAGATGTTTGGGGACGCGATGATGTCTCACATGACGCTGTTGATCTTCGAAATGAGGCTGTTGGGTAAATCTATCTTCAGATGCCATCTTCTGTGGTAGTCAATTAATCCGGCTCGAAGGACCATTTGTTGGGGATTCGACCCAAGAGGCTGGTGTACAGATGAGTATTGACCACTACAGGGTTCCAGTCAGAGAACACAGACATCTGATGGTTCCACACGTTACTGGATTGAGTTTAGCACACAGTATTATAACTTGGAGACAGATGGAAAGATGGAATGATTGACAGGTGGAATGATTGACAGATGGAGTTTCTGAAATAAACACAGAAAGTGAATTACAGAACTGAATTATCAGCAATAGTTAACCTTAATTAAGCATTAATACACATTCACAGGAATACAGGCTCGCTAGCCAGATTATCCACTGAGCTCAGCGTTGGGCTATTATTTGAACGGCTAATTGCATAACAAACACTTACTAACACCAAATGCACTTAAGAACATAAGTACAGCTATAAAAGGAACCGTTTACCACATAAATCCAAAGTTACAGTACTATGACATCATCAATGACTCGATCTGACCATACTGTCGGTCCTGCGTAGCATATACGATTAGCGCAACCGGAAACGGAAACAGTTCGCGGCGTCAAAATAAAGTTTCAAGATAAGAGCGTCGTAACCGTGTTGTCTCTGTCCATGAAGAATTCACAACAGTATTCGTTCCGTCTGGTTCTGCTTCTCAACTCTTTCACGTTCTCTACGGAAATACTTTGAACCAATCAGCATCCTTCAGTCAGCTGTCTCCGGGCAGATTAGAGAAGTTCTGAGCAGCCGGAGAAAGAAAGGTGTCACAGGTGAGTCATCAGGTTCGGTTCTACATTTTCTGAAGTTAAATCTGATTTTAAAAACTTATTTCTGGAAAAGTTGGGAAAAAAATTTTAAATGCAAGAAAAAAGAAAACAAAAATTGAAAACACAACCTGTGATTTGTTTTTTTAAAACTGTCTTGAAACTTTATTTAACTGACAAAAATACAAAGAAAAGATTTCCAGTGTTTAAACAAAAAAGGAATTTGACGCTTGAAACTTTAAAGCTGCAAATTTATGAAAGTTCATGTTGAAACTGACCTTTGACCTTTGATTACCAAAATCTATACATGTCATCCATATGTCCAAGTGAAGATCCCTCACGGCATTCCTGAGATTTTGTGTTGACAAGAATAGGAAACATGTGAGGTCACAGTGACCTTGACCTTTAACCCCTGACCACCAAAATGGTATCGGTTCGATATCGAGGCACGATGAACGTTTGGGACAAATTTGAGGAAACATCCTGGAGGCCTTCCTGAAATATTGTCTTACGGGACAGACTGGATGAGAGTAACGTGAGGTCACAGTGACCTTGAACTTTGACCTTGACAAAATCGTAACAGACAAACGGAGAACGTGAAATCAAACCGCTGGAGGCTTCAAACCGACCACGACGTCACCCGTCGGTTTGTGAGCTTCGAGTTCGGTGTTTTGGGCCGTCGCTATCTCGTTATTTGGAGCAGGAAGTGACCATATTTGGACGAGCTGGGGGAGGAGCCGGCGGTGGATCTGACCAATCTGATTGGAAACCTGACGATACTACGTCCCGCCCACCGATAGCTGTAACCTGACTGCACCACAGGCCTGTCAATCAAACAGACACGCCCCCAAAAACAGGTCTTTTTGAATCTTCTTTTCTAATGAATGAAGGATTATTTCCAGAAGGAGTTTATCTAATGACACCGTGATGATTGACTGATGGAGTCTTTGTTGGAGCCCCTAGTGGCCTTCAGTGGTATCACACTTTAAAGAAATTTCTCAATGACCTCATTTTTCCGACCAGGAAGTTTTTGTCTATTTATATGCAGCCTGTGGTTGGAATAGAGTCAAAATAAGATGGTAAGTTCCCCGTTTTTAAACATTCAACAGGTAAACTGTAACAAGTGAGGGGGTCGTGTTTCACTTCAACGGCTAAAACAAACATTTCTCAACACCAGATTACAGAGTTTTTACATCTTTTGCCTTCTAGCGGGCAGAATATCATGAAAAAGATTGAGGGAATGTGTAACGTGTAAGTTTTGTAGCATGAGTCCAGTATTTCCAGAAGACAGTTCAGAGGGAGGTGCTGCAGGTGTTCCTGGTTGTTACTCCGGGCACTCACACGTCACCGGGTCTGCTGCTGCAGCTCGGTCCTGGTCTTCGGCCTCCTCCTCCTGTGTTTCCATGGCGACGCCGTCCTACCTTGCCCTCCTCCTCCTCCACCACAGCACCACCACCAGCAGCACCAGCAGCAGAACGGCGACGGGAACGGAGACGACGGGAACTCTGTGCGAGCGCGAGAACTCGGCCCTCCAGCTCACCTCCATTCGGTTGTCGAGGCTCAGGTGAGACTCTGCACAGGTGTAGCTGTGTTTCCTCCGCAGCTCCTCGTCGTCAACCGTCAGCGTCTTCCTCACCTGGTAGAGGCCGTTGCCGTTGGGTAGCACCGAGCCGCCGGTCAGTTCGTCCTCGTCCACGGGCCGGCCGTCCCGCAGCAGCGTCAGGTTGATGTGGCGAGGGTAAAAGTCTGTGGCCAGGCAGGTGACTCGAGCTCCGCCCACCACCTGCTTCGTTAGGACGCGGACTCGAGGTCGAACCCGACGCATCACGAGGTTCTTCTCACGGTCCAGAAGGTTTTGAAGAAACCGGACGCAGATCGGTAGGTAGAAGTTGGAGTAGAGCGTCTGAGCGTACGTACTCTTCCACACGTCCCACCAGATCTTCCAGTTGTTGCTGCCGGCGTACGTGAAGTGCGTCATGTTATACATGATGCTTTCTACTTCCTGCCTGTTGTTGGCGTCCCTCAACATGAAGAACACCGGCTGCCCGTCAGCCTCTGATGGACGACGACTCCTGTCAGGTTGAAGTTGTCTTTGTCCCAATTAAGTCTCTTCCTCATGGCGAAGTTAATATCCTGCAGCGCATACGTGCCGTCCTGGCCCAGATCAAGCTTCGCCTCCTTCTCACCTCCACCCCCGACCCTCTTCGCCCGGTCCATCGTGGAGTCATAGTAACCAACCTGGATGTCGTCCAGCATCAGGACAGCAGTGAACTCTGGAAACACAGTTGACCCTGAGATGGACGAAGCCAACACCCACATTGAGTGTCGTCCTGAACCTGATGGGAACAAAGCATTATGGGTAAGAGGGAAATATCAATTTAATAATATTTACAGAACTACTTTTACATTTATACATTT
>NW_027185237.1:516037-531037 GCF_022577435.1 Embiotoca jacksoni | reverse complement strand
TCACCAGGGGACTATAATCCCATACAAGGGTTGTAAATGCTTTGAACTAATCAACAACTGGAGCTGCCAGAAGTTTCTTCAATTAAACAAAGATAAAACAGAAGTCATTGTTTTTGGGGCCAAAGATGAACGATTGAAAGTCAGCGCTGAGCTTCAATCTCTGATGTTAAAAACCACAAACTGAGCCAGATAATCTGTAGTTATGGATTCAGACCTCAATCTGAACACACATATCAAGACAATTACAAAATCAGCTTGCTATCACCTGAAGAATATATCAAGGATTAGAGGACTTTTGTCCCAACAGGATTTGGAAAAACGTGTCCATGCATTCATCTTCAGTAGACTGGACTACTGTAACGGTGTGTTCAAGGGTCTCTGTAAAAGGTCAGTCAGAGCGCTGCAGCTCGAGTCCTCACTGAGACCAAAAAACTGGATCACATCACTCCAGCTCTGAGGTCTTTACACTGACTTCCTGTCCAACATGAATCCACTTTAACATCCTGCTGTTGGTTTATAAAACACTGAATGGTTTAGGGCCAAAATACATTTGTGATCTGCTGCGACTTTCTGAACCATCCCGACCCCTCAGGTCGTCCGGGACGAGTCTCCTTTCTGTCCCCAGAGTCACAACTAAACATGGAGAAACAGCGTTCAGTTTTTCTGATCCTCATTTCTGGAACAAACTCCCAGAAAGCTGCAGGTCTGCTGAGACTCTCAGCTGCTTCAAATCAACAGTGAAGACTTTTCTGTTTGCTGCCTTCAATTGAACCAGATTCAAGGATGTTGATCAATTTCCTGCATTTCTGCATTTTATTACTATATTTTATTTCTTAAACTGCTCTGCAACTTTTATTCTATTTTTAGCTTGTTTAATGTTTTAATGACTGTTTTTAATGTTTCGATCAATGTTCTTAATTGTTTTTAAATTTTCTTTTCCTTTGCCTGATGTTTTGATGATTTTGTTTTATATGAAGCACTTTGAATTACATTGTTGTTGAAATGTGATCTACAAATAAACTTGCCTTGCCTTCATTAATTATCTTAAATATTAAAAAATATATACAAATAATTAAGGAATTTGATGCTTGAAAATCAATTTAAAGCTACAAATTCATAAAATTCCCTCCAGGTGTTCTTGAGATTCTTGATCGGTGGATCTGACCGATCTGATTGGAAACCTGACGATACTACGTCCCGCCCACCGATAGCTGTAACCTGACTGCACCACAGGCCTGTCAATCAAACAGACACGCCCCCTAAAACAGGTCTTTTTTAAACTTATTTTCTAATTGAAGGATTATTTCCAGAAGGAGTTTACCTAATGACACCGTGATGATTGACTGATGGAGTCTTTGTTGGAGCCCCTAGTGGCCTTCAGTGGTATCACACTTTAAGACAGTTCAGAGGGAGGTGCTGCAGGTGTTCCTGGTTGTTACTCCGGGCTCTCACATGTCGCCGGGTCTGCTGCTGCAGCTCGGTCCTGGTCTTCGGCCTCCTGTTGTCCGATTAATCTGATTCTGATCGATCTGTATTTGTTGGGGATTCGACCCAAGAGGCTGGTGTAAAGATGAGTATTGACCACTACAGGGTTCCAGTCAGAGAACAGACATCTGATTGTTCCACACGTTACTGGTTTGAGTTTAGCACACAGTATTATAACTTGAAGACAGATGGAAAGATGGATTTGAACAATGGAGAATGATTTCGAAAGATGGAAAGATGGAATGATTGAAAGATGGAGTTTCTGAAATAAACACAGAAAGTGAATTACAGAACTGAATTATCAGCAATAGTTAACCTTAATTAAGCATTAATACACATTCACAGGAATACAGGCTCGCTAGCCAGATTAGCCACTTAGCTCAGCGTTGGGCTATTATTTGAACGGCTAATTGCATAACAAACACTTACTAACACCAAATGCACTTAAGAACATAAGTACAGCTATAAAAGGAACCGTTTACCACATAAATCCAAAGTTACAGTACTATGACATCATCAATGACTCGATCTGACTATACTGTCGGTCCTGCGTAGCATATACGATTAGCGCAACCGGAGGTGGAAACAGTTCGCGGCGTCAAAATAAAGTTTCAAGATAAGAGCGTCATAACCGTGTTGTCTCTGTCCATGAAGAATTGGCAACAGCCGCCCCCACATTTGAGCAGCAAATGTGTAATAACAGGAATTCTTCATGCATCATTAGCATCATCCTTGAGCTCAGGGAGCTGGATCAGATGAGCAACTGGTCTTGTGTAGACTTTACTGTTCACCAGGACCTCTGCGGTCCTGATACATCCGTCCTGACTAGGGACTGTCTTATAAACCTTCCCAATGGGCCACCGAGCCCTGGGAAGCGATGGGTCAATGATCAGAACGACTGAACCCACAGTGATGTTATCAGTGGCCTTCTGCCACTTCTGCCGTGTTTAAAGAGTGGGCAGATAGTTCTGTGTGAACTGGATCCAAAACTGGTCCACAAGTGTTTGACAGTAGTGCCATCTCCGTCTTCCCATGCCTGCGGGGGCATATGCCACTTGAGGCAGCGATGCATCCCCCCGCCCCATGAGAAGGATGTTAGGAGTGATGGGGTCAGGGTCAGCAATATCAGCTGACACATACCCTAGTGGTTTCGAGTTTAGGATCCCTTCGACCTCCACTAAGGTCGTGTAGAGGACGTCTTCGGAGACTGACTGGCCTCCAACTGCAGCTTGAAGGCCGGCTTTTATGGAACGAACCTCTCTCTCCCATACTCCACTGAAGTGAGGAGCGCTCAGTGGGTTGAACTTGAAGTCGATCCGGTATTCCATCAGTTGTTCCTTCAACTGTGGTTCCATGGCTGCGAAAGCCTCACGGAGTTCTCGCTCAGCGCCACGGAAATTGGTACCGAAGTCTGATAGTATCTCCTTCGGTCTGCTGCGCCTCGCGATGAATCGACGAAGAGCAAGGAGGAAGGCATCTACATCCAGAGAGTTGAGGAGTTCAATGTGGATGCTGCAGGTCTTGAGACACTTAAAGATGGCACCCCAGTGCTTTTCCGTCCTCCTGCCTATCTTGACCAGGTAAGGGCCAAAACAGTCGACACCTGTTGAGTAGAAAGGTGGACAGAGGAGCTGGAGGCGCTGTGGTGGCAGGTCCGCCATCTGCAGGACTTTGGGCTGAGCTCGCCAGCGTTGGCAGGATGGACACTTGAGCTGGTGGTGTCTGACAGCTTGTCGTCCTCGCAAGATCCAATACTGCCTTCGCAGTTCTGCAAACACCCGCTCCGTACCCGGATGGAGCAGACATTCGTCCATGTGTTTGATGAGGAGCTTCGTTGCTTCGTCTACTTGTTCTGTGTCCTCCTCTCCTCACCTCCCGTGGCCACGCCCCTCACTGGTCCCAGCAGCTGCAGCCACTCACCCCTGATCACCACCTGCAGATGTGCTGCATCTCCCTGATCACTTCCCCGGACTATATGTACCCTGCCGCTGCACAACTCTGGTTGTCGGTTCATGTGTTAGTCACCCGTCCGTCCTCTGTCTGTCCTCCGTCCGTCCTGTTCCTTCTGTTCCTCCTGCAGAGCTCCCTGTCGGAGTCACCAGTCGATGGAGTTGCCCTCCCGACTCGGAGGATTATAGACTCTGTTTCTTCCAGCGGTCCTGTCCGCTGGTCTGCCGGCTGCCCTGCCAGCCGTGTCTCCCTGGATCTGTCGGTTGATTTGCCCTCCCGACTGGAAGCAAGTGGACACGATAGGTGCCACCTTTTTGTTTGTTTGTTTGTTTTTGTTTAATGCAATAAAGACTGTATTTTGGAACCGATACCCGAGTCTGTGAGCCTGCATTTGGGTCCTGGTAAACACCACCACATAACAGCTTAACATGTTCGAGTAGCACGTGATATTTGTACTTCTAAGACAGTTCTGTATGAGGCTCAAGCAGGTTATCTACAGCCAGCTTCAGATTAGCAAACTCCTTTTCGCTGTCAGTGGAGAAGTCTGGGATTTTGGGTGTTGGCACATCGTATGCAGAGCGGTGTGGCAGACCAGGGCTGTGTGGGGTCACAGTCTGACCTGATGGCAGCTGCATCTGATGAACTGTAGATGAGTTACCTCTGGGGACAGGTAGAGTCTGCTCGAGTGCTGGTGTTGATGAAGGCACTGGAGCATAGTGAGTTGGACCATAGTTGGAAGAGGCGTGAGGCATCACTTGTGGTGAGTGGTAATGCTGTGCGGCTGGATAGCTGTAAGAGACCGCTATAGGCTCATGGACCGGAGCAGGAGCAATCAACTGTCCACGTACTTGTCCTGTATCACCACAGGAGCGAGGCAGCCCTGAGGCATGAGGCTGCAATGGGTCTGGCCTGGTAGGGTACTGCTGGACCAGAGGAGGTGTCATCATGCCTGATGACATTACAGAACACGAGGAGCCCGAACGCTCCAATGAGGCTGGAAGAACAGAATTTAGTCTCTGTTCTCCTGCTATAGGAGTGGAGGCTCTAACTTCGGTCTCGACCTCTGGTCTCCAAGACGTGTGTCCTGTTATAGGTCCACCAGCCTGAGGCTCCGTGTCCTTAGCCAGCTCTTCTGGCGTTGAAAGCGAGCGACTTGGGGAGAAGAGAGACATCTGGGGTTGAGGGAGATGAGGGTGTTGATGGGGGGTGGTGCTCTTCCTGGTGTCATTATCCTCATCCATCTGTTCTTCCATCAGGAAGGAAGTGATGTGCTCCAGCAGCTCCTGACGACAACGTCTGGTTTCATACTGCTGGAGTTTGTGTGTCAGTTGAACCACTTCAGCGTCCTCTTCCTTCTCATTCCTAGAGATGGATTCGATGAGTCGTTTCAGTGAAGTGGTGTTCAGCAGGACATCGGAGCTCGGGCTGTGTGAGGCTGGACGTCTGTCCAGATAAGAGGCTGCATCCTCTGCTCCTCTGTAGAGTGGGAGGGAAGGGCAGGTCGCTGTGGACTGTAGGCAAGGACGTAGTCCTCAAGATGTTTGGGGACGCGATGATGTCTCACATGACGCTGTTGATCTTCGAAATGAGGCTGTTGGGTAAATCTATCTTCAGATGCCATCTTCTGTGGTAGTCAATTAATCCGGCTCGAAGGACCATTTGTTGGGGATTCGACCCAAGAGGCTGGTGTACAGATGAGTATTGACCACTACAGGGTTCCAGTCAGAGAACACAGACATCTGATGGTTCCACACGTTACTGGATTGAGTTTAGCACACAGTATTATAACTTGGAGACAGATGGAAAGATGGAATGATTGACAGGTGGAATGATTGACAGATGGAGTTTCTGAAATAAACGCAGAAAGTGAATTACAGAACTGAATTATCAGCAATAGTTAACCTTAATTAAGCATTAATACACATTCACAGGAATACAGGCTCGCTAGCCAGATTAGCCACTTAGCTCAGCGTTGGGCTATTATTTGAACGGCTAATTGCAGAACAAACACTTACTAACACCAAATGCACTTAAGAACATAAGTACAGCTATAAACAGAACCGTTTACCACATAAATCCAAAGTTACAGTACTATGACATCATCAATGACTCGATCTGACTATACTGTCGGTCCTGCGTAGCATATACGATTAGCGCAACCGGAAGCGGAAACAGTTCGCGGCGTCAAAATAAAGTTTCAAGATAAGAGCGTCGTAACCGTGTTGTCTCTGTCCATGAAGAATTCACAACAGTAGTGATGTTACGAGATGTGCCGACGCTTCGAAGCGTGTGTGGAGTAATGGAGGGGGCGTTTCCTCGAAGCGTGTGTCGAGGCTTGCTTCATTTAGGGGAGGAGCCAAAAACGATGACATCCGAAGCCTCGCTGCCCGGCTGTACCACGTGACTGCTTCCGGAAGTGGTTCAGATTTTGCCGGGAGGTTTGACGGCAATATAAACCCCTCAGGCTCCATTCAAAATGTGGGTTGTTGGTGGAGAGTTGAGGTCAGTTGAGAGTTTGGATAGTTTGGAGAGTTTAGAGAGAGAGAGATAGTTTGGAGATTTAGGAGAGTGAGGAGAGAAGGAGGTGATAAGATGGAGCCAGATAGGAAGAGGAGGATTTCCCCTGTGGGAACACTTTGATTTGATAACTCCTAATAAGCTAAATCTAACTCTATTTCAGACACATTAGGTTTGCTTATCAAGAACTGTATTTTTCACAGTTTCTTATTTTATTCAAAGGTGAGGTGTTTATTGTGCTCCAAGGAGTTGGGGTACAATAACAACACCTCATCCATGCTTAGTCATAAAAAAGTCATACTATAACATGTCATCAGAAATATGATCAAAAAGTCATATTTTGCACGACATGCTATAAGTATGACTTCCGTTCAAGTTACGTAAGCCAGCATAGTGGTGCACCTGTCAGCGTTGTTGTATCTCTGTCTGAAGGTATCAGGTTCAATTCCCACGTGGAACATTATATGTGGAATTTGCACGTTCCTGCAAAACTAATAACCTTAAAGTAAATTTTGTCATCCATAATATGGATTACTAACTTCTGCATGTAGTCCATAATGTAAAACATTACATTCAAGCAAGAACATGCAATAAGTTGTTTCATTCTTTTCCTTTCACTTTGCGGTTTTATTTTTTTCAATTTAGAATATATGTATAAAGTACTATCTAAACTCTTTTTGTCTTAACTTGAAGAAAAACATTATAATTAAGAATTAAAACTGCAACCTATAAATCCATCGTCCACAAATATTCATTCAAATGGACCAAAATTGCCACAGACATTCTTTGGATAGTAGATATACGTGTTTTCAAGGAGGTCTGCAGTGATATTAAATATCTTCCTGTAATGTGTTGTGAATGCAAAACTTTTTCAATTTCTCCAAACGTTTCAACTTCACTAAAAGTTGAATCACCATCAACAGGTGGAATCTGAACCATTAATAACAACCTTAGTGAAGTAGAATCTTTTACCTGTTGAGTTAACCAGACTGTTGGCTGAGTCTTTGGAAGCTCTGAGTGAACTCCGTGGTACACTTTCTCCTGCCACGACTCATTCTCTGGTACCGAAGATAGTCCTGCGGTCTACGACGCCGACTGCCAGCTGGAAACGAAGTCGTGAAGACACGGGTTCGAGCCCGTATACACACATATAAACACACACACACTCATACACAACCCGCCCCCCCATGCATGCACGCAGACACAAACACACACACATACAGACACAAACACATGAAAATACAAAAATACACACACACACAGTTCACTCAGACACAGAAAGTGAGGAACAGTTTGTAACTTCTGTAAATCAGAGCATCAGTGCCCCCTGTAGGTAGAACAGTAAATTTCAGGTGACTCACCTGTGACACCTTTCTTTCTCTGGCTGTTCAGAACTTCTCTAATCTGCCTGGAAACAGCTGACTGAAAGATGCTGATTGGTTCAAAGTATTTCCGGAGAGAAAGTGAAAGAGTTGAGAAGCAGAAACAGACGGAACGAATACAGATTCAGATTAATCGATATTTTCTAATACAGATCGATCAGATTCAGATTAATCAATATTTTCTAATACAGATCGATCAGATTCAGATTAATCGATATTTTCTAATACAGATCGATCAGATTCAGATTAATCGATATTTTCTAATACAGATCGATCAGATTCAGATTAATCGATATGTTGGTCTTCCAGCTGATGTTTGTGTCTCTGTTCCTCCTCCAGACGACGAGTTCAGGTACTGAAATTCTGCTGTAAACAAGTTTCTGTGCTTCAGTGTTTTTACGAAGGCTCACCGGTCTGTTCATGTCTGATCTTTATCAATTATTTTGATGATTCATCATTTTAATGACTTATTGTTTTGTTTCTAAGAGGTCATAACATTGAGATGTGTCATCATGTCCTACAGACTTTGATGTTTTTAGAACTTTTACGTTTTAAAGCTGCTGCTGAAGTAATGCAAAGGAACTACAGGAACACTGTCCCCTACAGGCAGAGACAGGAACTACAGGAACACTGTCCCCTACAGGCAGAGACAGGAACTACAGGAACACTGTCCTCTACAGGCAGAGACAGGAACTACAGGAACACTGTCCTCTACAGGCAGAGACAGGAACTACAGGACCACTGTCCTCTACAGGCAGAGACAGGAACTACAGGAACACTGTCCCCTACAGGCAGAGACAGGAACTACAGATTATAGTTTCTGACAAACGTATAAATGTAAAAGTATTAATGTAAATATTATTAAATTGATGTTTCCCTTTTACCCATAATGCTTTGTTCCCATCAGGTTCAGGACGACACTCACTGTGGATGTTGGCTTCGTCCATGTCAGGGTCAACTGTGTTTCCAGAGTTCAATATGGTCCTAATGCTGGACGACATCCAGGTTGGTTACTATGACTCCACGATGGACCAGGTGATGAGGGTCGGGGGTGGAGGTGAGAAGGGGGCGGAGCTTGATCTGGGCCAGCATGGCATGTCTTTGCTGCAGGAGATGATCTTCAACATGAGGGAGAGACTTAATTGGTCAAAGCAGAACTTCAACCTGACAGGAGTCGTCGTCCATCAGAGGCTGGTGGGCTGTGAGGTTCTGGACGGGCAGCCGGTGTTCATCATGTTCAGGGACGCCAACAACAGGCAGGAAGTAGAAAGCTTCATGTACAACATGACGCACTTCACGGTCGCCGGCAGCGACAGCTGGAAGATCTGGTGGGACGTGTGGAAGAGGACGTACGCTCAGACGCTCTACACCAACTTCTACGTACCGGTCTGTGTACGGTTTCTTCAAAACCTTCTGGACCGTGAGAAGAACCTCGTGATGCGTCGGGTTCGACCTCGAGTCCGCGTCCTAACGAAGCAGGTGGTGGGCGGAGCTCGAGTCACCTGCCTGGCCACAGACTTTTACCCTCGCCACATCAACCTGACGCTGCTGCGGGACGGCCGGCCCGTGGACGAGGACGAACTGACCGGCGGCTCGGTGCTACCCAACGGCAACGGCCTCTACCAGGTGAGGAAGACGCTGACGGTTGACGACGAGGAGCTGCGGAGGAAACACAGCTACACCTGTGCAGCGTCTCACCTGAGCCTCGACAACCGAATGGAGGTGAGCTGGAGGGCCGAGTTCTCGCGCTCGCACAGAGTTCCCGTCGTCTCCGTTCCCGTCTCCGTTTTGAAGCGTTACCGTGCCTTGCATGAGAATAAGGAGGAAACTGGAGCTTCACCCAGCCAAGGTAAGTCATTACAATATTACAAATGCACCATCACAATTTTTCCCTGTTCACTTTTGTTTATTGTGCAAATAATATTGTATGTATTTATTCTCTTTTAACCAGCCACCAGAAAACCAGAGCTGGATGAAGCCCTCGTCTCCATGATAGTGAAGGACACACAGCCCTTCAGTATTGTGGATGATGTTGGATTCAGGGCATTTGTGTCCAAACTGGATCCTAATTATGTCCTCCCTACAAGGCAGGTATGTATGGGTGCATGCATGAAACAAATGAGTACTTTATTGTGTCTCACAGTTCAGCACTATATATGTTTTCCTTGAGGCTCTGAAGGCCATGGTGGAGGCCAAGTATGAGTCAGCTAAGGAGAAGGAGAAGGCTAAAGTGGAAAAGGTGGCTGCTGTTAGCCTTACTTCTGACATGTGGACATCCACAAAACCAAAAACTGTTGAGAAACTGTTATTTCTGAATAAAAATGAATAAAATGTCCCCTGTCCTGTACATCATTGTCCTCGTTACACAAACACTTCCACTGTCCTCTGCCTGCTTAAGCCCATGACATTTTCCTAAAGTGACAGAAAAACATTATTACACAACCTGCCATATCATATGATACGACCATTTTGGGAAAATTTACACACACAGAATACATTCAAAAAATATTTTATTATGCACATATGTGATAATTTATGTACAGAAATTATTTGGTCATACATTTTTGTAATTCATAGTCATTCCCAACAGCCATAACAGACACAAAAATTCAAGGCATCACATTATGTGGTTCAGATACAGCTGCCTGTCATTATACACTTGGCCAGTAGGTGGTTTCGTGTTCACATGAAGCTTCGAGTAATGAACCCTTTCTGGAACCAATTGGCTGAAGTGGTTAATTGCCTCATGAGGCTTCATCTCACCATCACTAGGTCTCGACCTCTGTGAACCTTGTGTGTTACCTCGGCGGGTAAACTGTGAACCTCGTGTTGAAAATGCTGGTTATTTTTTGAGAGTAGAGTACGGCTGGAACAGCACACAGATGGGACTGCGGCAGGCTGGAGACAGAACCGGGTCAGAACAGGGGATGTTAAAACGAGTAACCGGACTTACTGCTCACCGGCCGGATACCAACGTAGGACATCGGACGGACTGCCGCCGGTGGAGTGTGAGGCCGGGGTAGATGAACTGCCAGGTGGTGATCACCTGGATTGTCTGCAGCTGTGCAGGCTGATCAGGGGCGTGGCCATGGGAGGAGTCTGGAGGCGGGCAGAGGAGGACACAGACCAAAACACCAAGCACATGGCAAACAACAACAAACGGGAATGACAGAACACATCCGGAGAGATCAGGGGAACAAAAGGTGAACACAGGATTAGACAGGGATCCTGACAGCCAGAGAAAGACAGGTGTGTCACAGGTGTGTCATCACATTCCTTCTCCATTTTATGAAGTTTAATCTGTTTTTAAAAAGTTATTTCTGGAAACGTTGGGACACCTTTTTAAATGCAATAAAAAAAATTAAAATTAAAACAAGAATCTGTGATTTGTTTTTTTAAAACTCACGAAACTTTATTTAAATGATAAAAATACAAAGAAAAAGATTTCCAGATTTCACTGGAAATCGACATCCACTTAAACACAGACAGTAGCAGAACTTCAGTCTTCGTATTACTGGATCTCAGTGCTGCATTCGACACGGTCGATCACAACATACTACTGGACAGACTAATAATCTGGGTACGACTCTCTGGCACTAAACTGGGTTGAATCCTACTTGAAGGACCGAGAATACTTTGTCAGAAGCTAATTACACATCAGAGCGCACTAAAAGGATGTGGTGTTCCCCAAGGTTCAATTCTGGGGCCTCTTCTGTTCAACATCTACATGCTTCCACTGGCTCAGATTATGGAAAGAAACAATGCGTGTTGTCATAATTATGCAGACGACACACAAATCTACATAACTCTATCACCAGGGGACTATAATCCCACTCAAGGGTTGTAAATGCATTGAACTAATCAACAACCGGAGGTGCCAGAAGTTTCTTCAATTAAACAAAGATAAAACAGAAGTCATTGTTTTTGGGGCCAAAGATGAACGATTGAAAGTCAGCGCTGAGCTTCAATCTCTGATGTTAAAAACCACAAACTGAGCCAGAAATCTGTAGTTTTTGATTCAGACCTCAATCTGAACACACATATCAAGACAATTACAAAATCAGCCTACTATCACCTGAAGAATATATCAAGGATTAGAGGACTTATGTCTCAACAGGATTTGGAAAAACGTGTCCATGCATTCATCTTCAGTAGACTGGACGACTGTAACGGTGTGTTCAAGGGTCTCTGTAAAAAGTCAGTCAGAGCGCTGCAGCTCGAGTCCTCACTGAGACCAAGAAACTGGATCACATCACTCCAGTTCTGAGGTCTTTACACTGACTTCCTGTCCAACATGAATCCACTTTAAAATCCTGCTGTTGGTTTATAAAGCACTGAACGGTTTAGGGCCAAAATACATTTGTGATCTGCTGCGACCTTCTGAACCATCCCGACCCCTCAGGTCGTCTGGGACGAGTCTCCTTTCTGTCCCCAGAGTCACAACTAAACATGGAGAAACAGCGTTCAGCTTCTATGTTCCACATTTCTGGAACAAACTCCCAGAAAGCTGCAGGTCTGCTGAGACTCTCAGCTGCTTCAAATCAACATTGAAGACTTTTCTGTTTGCTGCCTTCAATTGAACCAGATTCAAGGATGTTGATCAATTTCCTGCATTTCTGCATTTTATCACTGTATTTTATTTATTAAACTGCTCTGTAACTTTTATTCTATTTTTAGCTTGTTTAATGTTTTAATGACTATTTTTAATGTTTCAATCAATGTTCTTAATTGTTTTTAAATTTGCTTTTCCTTTGTCTGATGTTTTGATGATTTTAATTGTTTTATATGAAGCACTTTGAATTATATTGTTGTTGAAATGTGATGGACAAATAAACTTGCCTTACCTTCACTAATTATCTGAAATATTAAATATATATATATAAACAAATAAGAAATTTGATGCTTGAAAATCAATTTAAAGCTACAAATTCATAAAATTCCCTCCAGGTGTTCTTGAGATTCTTGATCGGTGGATCTGATTGATCTGATTGGAAACCTGACGATACTACGTCCCGCCCACCGATAGCTGTAACCTGACTGCACCACAGGCCTGTCAATCAAACAGACACGCCCCCTAAAACAGGTCTTTTTTAAACTTATTTTCTAATTGAAGGATTATTTCCAGAAGGAGTTTATCTAATGACACCGTGATGATTGACTGATGGAGTCTTTGTTGGAGCCCCTAGTGGCCTTCAGTGGTATCACACTTTAAGACAGTTCAGAGGGAGGTGCTGCAGGTGTTCCTGGTTGTTACTCCGGGCTCTCACATGTCGCCGGGTCTGCTGCTGCAGCTCGGTCCTGGTCTTCGGCCTCCTCCTCCTGTGTTTCCATGGCGACACCGTCAGACCTTGCCCTCCTCCTCCTCCACCACAGCACCATCAGCAGCAGCACCAGCAGCAGAACGGAGACGGGAACGGAGACGACGGGAACTCTGTGCGAGCGCGAGAACTCGGCCCTCCAGCTCACCTCCATTCGGTTGTCGAGGCTCAGGTGAGACGCTGCACAGGTGTAGCTGTGTTTCCTCCGCAGCTCCTCGTCGTCAACCGTCAGCGTCTTCCTCACCTGGTAGAGGCCGTTGCCGTTGGGTAGCACCGAGCCGCCGGTCAGTTCGTCCTCGTCCACGGGCCGGCCGTCCCGCAGCAGCGTCAGGTTGATGTGGCGAGGGTAAAAGTCTGTGGCCAGGCAGGTGACTCGAGCTCCGCCCACCACCTGCTTCGTTAGGACGCGGACTCGAGGTCGAACCCGGCGCATCACGAGGTTCTTCTCACGGTCCAGAAGGGTTTGAAGACTCCGGACGCAGAACGGTAGGTAGAAGTTGGAGTAGAGCGTCTGGATAACCGTCCTCTTCACCACGTCCAACCACATCTCCCAGCTGTTGCTGCCGGCGACCGTGAAGTGCGTCATGTTATACATCATGCTTTCAAAGTCCTGCCCGTTGGTGGCGCCCCTGAACATGCTGAATACCGGCTGCCCCTCCAGAACCTCACAGCCCACCAGCCTCTGATAGACGACGACTCCTGTCAGGTTGAAGTTCTGCTTGGCCCAATTAAGTCTCTCCCTCATGTTGAAGATAATCACCTGCAGCACAGACGTGCCGTCCTGGCCCACATCAAGCTCCCCCTCCTTCTCACCTCCACCCCCGACCCTCATCGCTCGGTCCATCGTGGAGTCATAGTAACCAACCTGGATGTCGTCCAGCATCAGGACCATATTGAACTCTGGAAACACAGTTGATCCTGAGATGTGCGAAATCAACACCATCAGTGAGTGTCGTCCTAAACCTGGTGGGAACAAAGCATTATGGGTAAAAGGGAAACATCAATTTCATAATGTTTACATCAATACTTTTACATTTATACGTTTGTCAGACACTATATTCTGTAGTTCCTGTCTCTGCCTGTAGAGGACAGTGTCCCTGTAGTTCCTGTCTCTGCCTGTAGAGGACAGTGTTCCTGTAGTTCCTGTCTCTGCCTGTAGAGGACAATGTTCCTGTAGTTCCTGTCTCTGCCTGTAGAGGACAGTGTTCCTGTAGTTCCTGTCTCTGCCTGTAGAGGACAGTGTTCCTGTAGTTCCTGTCTCTGCCTGTAGGGGACAGTGTTCCTGTAGTTCCTGTCTCTGCCTGTAGAGGACAGTGTTCCTGTAGTTCCTGTCTCTGCCTGTAGAGGGCAGTGTTCCTGTAGTTCCTGTCTCTGCCTGTAGAGGACAGTGTTCCTGTAGTTCCTGTCTCTGCCTGTAGAGGACAGTGTTTCTGAATTTCCTGTCTCTGCCTGTAGAGGACAGTGTTCCTGTAGTTCCTGTCTCTGCCTGTAGAGGACAGTGTTCCTCTAGTTCCTGTCTCTGCCGGTAGAGGACAGTGTTCCTGTAGTTCCTGTCTCTGCCTGTAGAGGACAGTGTTCCTGTAGTTCCTGTTTCTGCCTGTAGAGGACAGTGTTCCTGTAGTTCCTGTCTCTGCCTGTAGAGGACAGTGTTCCTGTAGTTCCTGTCTCTGCCTGTAGAGGACAGTGTTTCTGTAATTCCTGTCTCTGCCTGTAGAGGACAGTGTTCCTGTAGTTCCTGTCTCTGCCTGTAGAGGACAGTGTTTCTGTAATTCCTGTCTCTGCCTGTAGAGGACAGTGTTCCTGTAGTTCCTGTCTCTACCTGTAGAGGACAGTGTTCCTGTAGTTCCTGTCTCTGCCTGTAGAGGACAGTGTTCCTGTAGTTCCTGTCTCTGCCTGTAGAGGACAGTGTTCCTGTAGTTCCTGTCTCTGCCTGTAGAGGACAGTGTTTCTGTAGTTCCTGTCTCTGCCTGTAGAGGACAGTGTTCCTGTAGTTCCTGTCTCTGCCTGTAGAGGACAGTGTTCCTGTAGTTCCTGTCTCTGTCTGTAGAGGACAGTGTTCCTGTAGTTCCTGTCTCTGCCTGTAGAGGACAGTGTTCCTGTAGTTCCTGTCTCTGCCTGTAGAGGACAGTGTTCCTCTAGTTCCTTTGCATTACTTCAGCAGCAGCTTTAAAACGTAAAAGTTCTAAAAACATCAAAGTCTGTAGGACATGATGACACATCTCAATGTTATGACCTCTTAGAAACAAAACAATAAGTCATTAAAATGATGAATCATCAAAATAATTGATAAAGATCAGACATGAACAGACCGGTGAGCCTTCGTAAAAACACTGAAGCACAGAAACTTG
>NW_027185237.1:511037-513537 GCF_022577435.1 Embiotoca jacksoni | reverse complement strand
GACAGAAAACTGGAGGGACTGACGGGACGCTGCTGAGTCTTTGTCCCGCTGAGGGGGGGGGGGGGGGGGGGCGGCGAACGTCTCCGGGACGTCCTCAGAAGACTTTGACCCGAGAGGGACTGAGGGAGTCCTGATCCACCTTAAGAGACAAAGAGGACGACGATCAGACGACGTCGTGTCACGTCAGCGTTATTTCACGGTTCTGGTATTTGGAGCGGTTCTGACCTCGGTGTAGGCGGGGGGGTGGAGGGGGGGGTGGTGCATCTCCGGCGCCCTCATGAAGAGCCCGCCCCCCTCCTCCTCCGCCTCCTCGGCACCGTCGTAGTCGTGCAGCAGCGGCGTGCGCGGCCCGTCGACCGGCAGGTCGCGGTGGATGTTGCTGTAACTGGGCGGCGCCGACGGGAAGGAGGACCAGCTGCTGCTGCTGGACCCGACCCGGCTGCTCATGCTGCTGGTTCTGCTGCCGACGCCGCTGAACGGGACGGTACCGATCACCAGCGGCAGATCCAGGACCAGCTTCTCACTGCCGGGGATGTGGAGTTGGATCTGTGGGGGAGGGGGGAGGGGGGGTCAATCATCTCCACTTACCTCGTTATATTTTCATCATCTCAACGTCTCATCTCGTTACATCGACCTTTGACCTCATTTTCATCACCAGCTGTTTTCTTCTTCTGATAAAATATCAGTTACCAACTTATTGATTCATTTATACTCCTCTAACTTTTGATCTATTTTATCTTTCTTATATATTTATTTTATATCATCTCATCTTTTCTGATGTTACATCAGCTTATATTTTAATATTTCAGCTTTATTTCATATAATTTATTTTCATCTTAGATCAGTTTATTTATTCTAACTTCATGTTTTATGTCATTATCTTGTATTTTTATCTCCTTTCTCCTCAAATCATATCAAAGTTTTCTCTTCTCCGTCTCCTGATTGGCTGTCGTCGAGCCCTTCCGATGACATCATCGCGGACTCACCCGGAGGGCGTATTCCACCTTGATGATGTCACAGCCGAGCAGGGTGGGCTTCAGCTTGGGGACCCGGATGGTCTTCGCCTGCCACATGTCGCACATCCCGGAGATGATGTGGTTCCCTCGGACCGCCGACAGCTTCTCGCACGACACCTGAGACAGAACCAGAACCGGAGTTTAGGCCTCACCTCAAAGCCCCCCCCCCCCCCCGACCCGACCCGGTCCGTTACCTTGGTACGGCCGTCCACGGCGTAGGAGTGCGTGGCGATGATGGCGGCCTTCGGCACCACGATGCGGGAACACGTGTTCTCGAACTTGGCGTTGATGCTGATGTCTTCGCCCTCGCAGAAACCCTTCCTGTCAATCTGAGCGCTGATGGACACCTGTCCGTCAGGGATGAACATACAGGTGACCTTCTTCTGTTTGGAGGCTGCAGCCGGAGCCTGGGGGGAGGGGGAGGGGGGGATTAAATAATCCAGATTCATGCTTCTTCTTCTTCCAGTTGGTACTTTAATAATCTGTCGTTGCTTCCTCACAAACCGCCGACTCAGGAAATAACAAATAATTCTGACGTTTTAAAACTCTGATCTTCAGACGGAAGTGAAACCGACGGTGATGAAAGGAGGAAGTCGGAAAACTGACGACGCTTCAAAAAACCGTCAGGGATCAATAAATCACAATAAATATGAAGAAGTAGTTTTAATGTTTCGTTATAAAATCTTTAAAATGTCAGATGGATTTCCAAAATGTTGTGAACAAAGACTCTGCTGAAAGTATGACATCATAAACTCCTTTCAAAATAAAACTGACTTCATGACCTGAAGTCAGTGCTCATTGTGTTCGACCTTTCAAAATAAAACGTACCAGCAGGTCGGGCTGGTTGACGTCCAGCGGCTCCTCCACCTCGAACTCCCGCTCGCACTGCAAAGCACTCTGGGAAGGCCGGCGCAGGTCCGCCCTCACGTAGTACCGGACCGACCCGAACGTCCCTTTGTAGGACGACACCAGACGTCTGAAACGAGAGCGGAGCGTCAGCGGGACGATCCGATGGAAGCGACGGGCCGTGGGATCGGCCGGAGGGACTCACCCAGCCGGCGGCAGCTCGAAGCCGAACTGGAAGCTGAAGGTTTTACCGGCCGGCAGCAGGAAGCAGCCGTCCGAGTCTGCGGCGACAGAGAGGAGACGGGTACATGAGCAGGCAGCAACAGACAGGAAGTCAGGTGTATCATCATCTACTTCCTGTTTTCAAATTAAAAGCTCCATTCATTCACATCTCTTGACTGCAGCACATTCAATTCGACCTCAGTGATCTCTGACATCACTTCCTGTCACATTTGAACGCATCACCAGCAGCCGATTACCGCAGTGCATCATGGGTGTTTAGATGACGTAACCGGATCCAAAACACTCAAGGAAACTTAAAAACAGGCAGATCCTCGGGCAGCTTCTGCAGCTAATGGACGTTTATTTGAATGTTTATTGATCGGAGCACTGAAAACCATTTTTCTGCTGCAACAACG